>NW_015544135.1:881150-886202 GCF_001515605.1 Sinocyclocheilus anshuiensis | reverse complement strand
TTTCTTTAAAATACAAATCTTTGTAATCCCAGGTTATCTGTAATCAGTAGCACATTTATAACTGGAATATAATTTAATTTAATTCACATGTGTTTCATAAACACATAATCCTTTATGGATTACAATCCGCCATCAAAATGATACATTTAATTATTCTGGCTGCTGTGAGAAAAGGCTATAAATGATCCGCCACCTGCAGGATCCTCGCATGGGATAGCCTAGTAGCCGGGACAACTTCTTTATGTTTTACAGACGTGACGTAATGACGCAGTGCCATGTTCGAATTTCCCACGAAAACCTACCCGTACCACTCAAATTAGAAAACATTATTATAAGCTAACCGTTGTGAATCGGGCTAAAGTAAGGCGATAGTTTTGAACACTGGCTGGTTATGTACTTGCTCAAATATTGATTTCGGATCATTTTTAACCAAAAAAAGTTACGGACTGCAGCATTAATAATAAATTAGATTTTAATGCTAAAATTAAACTTAAGATTTTATTATTTGTTTATACAAATTTGTTCCAAATATCTGTTTATTAAATGTTTTAATTTGTGTGTGTGTGTGTGTGTGTGTGTGTGTCAGACGCGGAACTGGAGCTTTCAAGTCGAAAGCAGGGTTGCCTCTGGAGACTCCGGTGATCAATAGCAAGTATGGCCTTCGAGAGACAGACAAGCGTCTGAACAGACTGAAGAAGCTGGGGGAAAGTTGCAGGAACTCTGACAGCCAGTCTGTCAGCTCCAATGCAGAGGCAGACTCTCAGGAACCGACCACTGTACAAACATGTGAGAGACCTCTAATACTAGATATTTGATACTAATAATGCTGTTACAGCTCAAGCTCATAATTTCTCTTCCTTTCATTTTTTTCCCAGCATTACGTAAGAGGACTTCACAGTCCTGTGTCAAAAAGCACGGAGAAGCTAAAACTATAACAAGGCAAACTCTGTCAAGCACTCCTTCTTCTACCTCATCCTCTAAACGAAGTCAAACGAATATTTCAAGTTTACCAAAGAGACTTAAGTCAAAGCCCACACAGCCTTTGCCTAAAGGAAGACGACGGTGTCGAGGCGTATGGACGAAATCTTCTAGCCAAGTGAGTGCTAGTGGTAATCTCAAGGAGCCCTCCAGACGAGACGCAGACAGACGCAGCTCCGGAGGCAAAGGCAGTGTAGCGCGCCCATCAGAAAACAATCAGAGCTCTTCGAAGGGTGCTTCCCCATGCAAGGACAGCATACTTTGCCCTTACAGAACTCGTAGGTCCACGAGGACCTCTCTCGGTGCTCAGGGGCCTGACGGCACGCAGGCATCTAGTCAGCCGTCTAGCCCAGGTGTAGTCCTCAAGTCGGAACCTGAAGAGCTCATCCCCGTGACACCAGGGCACCAGATGAACACCCCTAGTTTGGAGACCAGCTGTCCAAAGAAAGGGACGTGTCCCAGACGCAGAAGGACGATAAAACAGGAAGATTCCGGCTCCTACGGCGAGTCCTTCCTCCAGGAGGGCGTGCCCGACCTGCGGCACGCGGTTCGGGCTGCAGATGTAGCAGATTGTGGGAAGGTGGTACTCGGCCTGCCGGACCGCCACCAGCACTACAACGGCTCGGCTAAAAGCAGCAAGGCCCTGCGCCGAGGCAAGGGCAAGAAGAAGAGGCAGATCACACGCTACGACGCTCAGCTGATTCTGCAGAACAACTCAGGCATTCCCAAGATAACACTACGCCGGCGTCGAGACAGCAGCAGCAGTAAGAACGAGGCCAGAGAGGCCAATTCCTCCAGCTCCTCCAAAATCAGCATCAAGTTCAGCAAAGAGCACGAGAAGGACCGGAGCAGCTCGTACGTGGCCAAGCTGAACAACGGCTTCAGCCATGGCCCCCACAGCAGCTCCACCAAGCTCAAGATCCAGCTGAAGCGGGAGGAAGACGGCGCGGGGTTGCATCGCACTTACCCGGAGGACGTCACCTTAGGCATCGTGAAGCGAGAAGCGGGGGATGTTCTGGATCACAAGGCGGGCGCTCAGGTAGGTCAGAGCATGGAAGTGGAATCGCTGTCCTCTGAGGATGAAGAAGAGGACTACTTTGATAACGAGGATGATTTCATCCCGCTCCCACCAGCAAAACGTCTGCGTCTCATCGTGGGCAAAGATTCCATAGACATTGACATTTCCTCCAGACGACGAGAAGATCAGTCCCTCAGACTCAATGCATAAGCTGTGTAAATATCCATTGTTTCAATCATGTTCATTTTGAACATATGTAATTTAAATAGAAAATGCAAATGTACAATTAAATCATGGCAAAATATGTTTCTTTACCTTTTAGTGATGGCACTTCTTTATTGTTTCCTCACTATGACTATAAATACTGTAGAAAGTGTACAGGTTATGTATGAATTCTATCCAAGTCTGATGTTTGTTAGCATTCTGTCCAGCTTAACTGTTTTATTCCATAAACCTCTCGGCTTTGTTTGCAAGACGTTAATCCACTTGGGAAACACATGCATGGTTTCACCTCAAAAGGTTGACACTTCATATTTCGACAACAGTGTTCCCATGCACAAGAATCACATGCGTCTCTTTCCTCAGCTTGATCTGGCTAAAGGGAATCGTTGAGCAAACAATGCAGAGGAGCTCAAATTTATACAGATCTCTCCACATCTTTTGTATCAAAATACTTTTTATCATGTGTCCAATTTTTTGGCCATGGAAGGCCGTGGTGCTCATTGTGGTGGCCTGGTGCTGGTCAAAGATACTGGACGATTGAATAATTATTCTGTGAACGTCAGACCCTTTTTGTGTGACCTTGGAAGTCCATAGAGAAGCGTGCATACGGATAAAAGTCCTCAAGAGATAAGTTGTACTGAAACATCATCAATGAAGAATCTGTTTTCCTGAATCATGGTCATTGTGGTATTCAGTACATCTTTGTGTGCATTTTGTGCTCTGCCTAAAAATGATAAAAATGGGGGGTGGGGGGGGGAGGAATGCTAAGGTATTCAAAGCTGTTGTTTGTGTTTCCATTGTTGATCCTATAAGTAGGCAGCTGCCATATTAGGCTATTTTTATTTGTACCTTTTTCTATCTTTTCTTTCATTATATACTTTACATTCTGTAGTGTCAAAGGTCTGCCATCTGTGGGCTTTTAAGAAGTTATCAGCTTCTTATCCTAACGATCACAAAACTCCTATGGTCTCAAGCTTACAAACGGACTCTTAAGAGCATCATGACAGTAACAATGTAGGATGCATACATAATCTGGGGGCATACTGTTCACTATGTATATTCTGGGACTTGTTTTTATTTAACTGTTTTAAGTACTTGAAAACTATAAAACTCATTTTCAAGATACTTGCTTGTCTGATGTCATTATTAGATGTAATTGTAGCTTATCTGCAGTTGCAGGTTACCATACTCAGTGATAACTTTCTAGGTTTTCTGCACTTATGCAGCTACAGAATTAATTTAAATATGGTGAGATTTTGTTGGAGCCGAGAGGACCACAAAATTATATTGGTATCTTAATTTTTTAGGGTCAGTTCTAACTTTTGTACATTTATTATGAACTCTTTAAAATTATAATAAACAAACAAACATGCAAAGGGTGGGGAATGTTTAGAACTTTGGGCTCGTTTTCACATAAAGTCACTTGTAAATATGGGCAGTTACTGTATATTCTGGGCTTATTTTCAGCAGTTTTTCGGTGCTTGGCCCCCATAATGCAATAAAGTGTGACCAACCTCTGATCATATAAAATCTCTGCATCTTCTGTTCGAGCATTATTTAGGTCATCGCCTAATTCTTGTAGCCTGGAACTAATTTTTAATTGGTGGATCCTCTCTCCCTCAGGCCCAGTGAGTAGGTTATTCCATTGGTTTTTATTCCATGTCCTGGGGACCCTCTATACATTTTGTATTCATCATCTTTCTTTAACACCACATTCAGGCTCCAGGAACAGTTTGAAAAACCTTACAGAGAAATAGGGGGTCCCTCATCACAGGGCTGAGAGAAACACTACCATCTTCTTTATTCGGGTGTGTATTTTTTCGTCGTATTTGATGGTTTTAATTACTTAAAATATAACTTGTTTAAATGTTTTTTTTGCCGATTGAGCAATTCTATTTCTTTCTCGTAAAATGCTTCAATTGTTTTGGTGAGGCATCTATTACATTTTAAATCTGTTTGGTCAGATTTACTTTTGAGTTTCTGGGGTCTTGCATATATTTATTAAAAAAAATCGCACAGCCAACATCCCTTTCCTTCTATACACCACAAAACGCCAACCTAAGCAAGCTAATTTCCCACTTTGCGCTACACGAATCATGTGAACATTGAACCACAAATTAAGTCGGTCTAACCATAATTAAGGTAGCAAGATTGATCAAAGTCAAGGTTTTAGCTGCCCTTTTGTTTACAATCAAATGGTGGGTGGGACAGTCTTGTCCACACGTGGTATTCATATGACTAATACGTTCTCGTCAGGGTCATGTGACTACAGGGGACCACTGTCAGACCCAGAGAATCACACGGTTTACAATTAGACCTGAAACGTGTGGAACGACACGTCTAACCGCAACCGTACAAACCCCGCCACCCCCCTTGGTCCTAAACCTAAAAAAAAATGTAGTTAAGGAATTACACATTACACATAGTTACACATATTATATCTTAATCAAATCAGATACACAAATCTACCAGTTACAGAAATGACCAGTAGGAAAGAAATGGCCAGCGGGGGCCGTTTGGATTTTCACCTCACACCATCCCCACACCACACAGTTGTGAAAGCAATACAATTGGTTAAGCACCGCACTCCATGTGGACACGCTAAAAGACTGCAACCCCCGCTTTAAAAAAAAAAATTATGTTTCTACTCCTAAATGACAACATGGCTAACTGGTAGGCTAACATGGCTAAGGGAAGTTGTGGCCTAATGGTTAAGAGAGTCGGACTCGTAACCCAAAGGTTGTGGGTTCGAGTCTCGTATCGGCAGGGATTGTAGGTGGGGGGAGTGAATGTACAGCGCTCTCTCCCACCTTCAATACCACGACTGAGGTGCC
>NW_015544135.1:880679-881004 GCF_001515605.1 Sinocyclocheilus anshuiensis | reverse complement strand
TTTGGATGGGATAAATGCAGAGCACTAATTCCGAGTATGGGTCACCATACTTGGCCACATGTCACTTCACTTAATAACACTTAATGGTACAAACTTCAAGACACATTCAAAAATACAAAACTCACTTTCATATCACAACAGAACAATCTACTCCAAAAGGAGTCCACATACACAGATTCGGCAACTACTTGTACAAAGAAAAACAAATAAAAATGAGCAGTGGAGCAGCACCAAGGGGAGGAACAAAATGGCCGACCAAGGCCAAATCTTACTTGTCTCCCTGCCAACTCACACACACACACACACACACACACACACACACACA
>NW_015544135.1:876998-878235 GCF_001515605.1 Sinocyclocheilus anshuiensis | reverse complement strand
AGAGCACTAAGAGCACTAATTCCGAGTATGGGTCACCATACTTGGCCACATGTCACTTCACTTAATAACAACAAACTTCATCTCATGCTTCGTTTTGACAGGTGGTTTCAGAATAGAATTTTCACCAAGCAGAATGTCATTTCATCTTAAATTCTGGACGTTTCTGAGTCAAATAATTTACCTGCTTTTTTGAAATCACAATTAAAATGAGTTACAAAACACAGGTTTGTTTTTATGGTTTATGGGGACTCTCCATAGGCGTAATATACTGTACACTGTACAGACCGTATATTCTATTGCCCTACACCAACCCTACCCCTAACCCTACCCCTTACTTTGTGCTAACAAAAATGAGCAGTCGTCTGCGCCAACAGGAGCAACAAAATGGCCGACCAAGGCCAAATATCTTGCTTGTCTCCCTGCTAACTCACACAAGTTAATGAATGGCTGCTCATGGATGAATAAAAGAAAACCCATACAAACCAAGTTAACCAAAATAAGACCAAGACAGACAAAGTTAAGTCACCCAACAAACACTAAAAACAAAAGCAGCAGTGCAGTCACATCACTGATGTACATTTGTCTCCAAAAAAAGTTACTGGAAACCCCTGGATGTGCAGTTACACCTGCGGAATATAAAACAAAGATTATCTACAATATTAAACTCATTAAAACACATGACAAGCGTTTGTCATACCGAGATACATACCGAGAGAGATTTACCATGTAGCAAAATGCATGGTAGCTCACCACGCAAGACCACGGCCACTAGCGTGCTGATGACCAAAAGACAACAACAAATAATGCCTCTCCTTACATAAACAAAACAATCCTTTTTATAACTGGGAGACTAACCTGAAAATGGCTTAACTGCTAAAACACAACAACAGGAGGATGCGCCAAGCCCTATCCCTTGTTCATAATGACGTACTTCCACAAAGGTCTAGTATCAAGGATAATGCATCCTGAGTAATCAAATCCTTCCCTTTTTATATTATCACTGCCAACACTGATAGGTTCATAGGATTTAAACCATGTTAACCAATCACAAAGGAGTAGGGACACTGATAGGTTCACAGGCTGGCATGACATCAGCCAATCATACCTGGGCTATACCTTACCCGGCTACATATATATCTCAACAAGACCAGATGAAACTTCTAAATTATCTAAACTAACAGAGTGTGTTAAAAATGTAAAAGATTGGATGACCAATAATTTTCTCCTATTAAATTCG
>NW_015544135.1:873027-873983 GCF_001515605.1 Sinocyclocheilus anshuiensis | reverse complement strand
GCTGTCGCTGTCGCTGCTGTCGCTGCTGCCGCTGCACGTGCTATTACTGTTTACTCTATCATACACCGAACGCGTCATTCTGTAAATGCATTCTCAGTTTAAATGCAGCGATCCAAAACCTAATCTAATCTAATCTAATCTAATCTAATCATCATTCAGGGAAAACTTTGCTTCAATAATGAGTCACACTGCTGACGTGATCTAATCGCTAGCACACCCTGAGCACATGTGACTTAACCTTTTCCTCTTATCGGCAAGACATATCGGCATAACTTTTCATATCGGGCTGATGCCGATATGTACATTCAAAGCCATTATCGGCCTATTCCGATATCGGTCCGATAATATCGTGCATCCCTAATTACAATCAACCAAAAAATATTCAGCTGTTAAGGGGAGACACTGCAAGCTAAAACACTGTTTTTTCATGCACCTGTGAAGTTTGAGATTTTGGGCTTTTTGGTTTTTCATAAAGTCTTTTTTCAGACTAGTGGAAAGAAAACATCCAAAATACACTGTTAAATGTTTCTTTTATAGCACTTTTATCTATTACCGAGATACATACCGAGAGAGATTTACCATGTAGCAAAATGCATGGTAGCTCACCACGCAAGACCACGGCCACTAGCGTGCTGATGACCAAAAGACAACAACAAATAATGCCTCTCCTTACATAAACAAAACAATCCTTTTTATAACTGGGAGACTAACCTGAAAATGGCTTAACTGCTAAAACACAACAACAGGAGGATGCGCCAAGCCCTATCCCTTGTTCATAATGACGTACTTCCACAAAGGTCTAGTATCAAGGATAATGCATCCTGAGTAATCAAATCCTTCCCTTTTTATATTATCACTGCCAACACTGATAGGTTCATAGGATTTAAACCATGTTAACCAATCACAAAGGAGTAGGGACACTGATAGGTTCACAGGCTGGCATGACATCAGCCAGT
>NW_015544135.1:833220-872869 GCF_001515605.1 Sinocyclocheilus anshuiensis | reverse complement strand
TCACAAAAATGAGAGACCCAAAATTCCCTCTGTAAAAACTTTTGACTCTAATATGTCAAAACAATTCAACAAAAATTTTGAAACTGACATCATCCAGTGTTTAGATTTTTGAACTAGAAATGTATGCAAATTAGCGCATATTTCATTAAATAATGAAAAAGTCTAGTACCAAGGATGATGCGTCCCAAGTAATCAAACCCTTCCCTTTTTATATCATCAATGCCAACACTGATAGGTTCATAGGATTTAAACCATGTTAACCAATCACAAAGGAGTAGGGACACTGATAGGTTCACAGGCTGGCATGACATCAGTCAATCATACCTGGGCTATACCTTACCCGGCTACAGATAGATAGATAGATAGATAGATAGATAGATAGATAGATAGATAGATAGATAGTTCTGTAATGTACATGGTCTATCATACGAAACAGGTGCAATTTGTGTCCCTGATGTGTAAAAATAATTTATTTATTTGTAATTTTTCATCGTCCCCTTGCAATGTTTCATTTTAGAAAACTTGTAATACAAAAAATGTTTGCAATTATCAATGTAATCAATCAGCTGGGTAAGTAAGGCGATACCTATTAGTTTTTTTTTTTGTTACCCTATTCACCTGCGGTGTCTCGCCTTAATATTCCAAAAATATTTTTAAAAATCACATTATTAAATGACCCACATTTATCAAATACAAGACATGAAAGCTGTGATAGTAATCTTTATTTCTAAGGCATTGTTTACTGATGTCGTAGCTCGAGTTTGGAATGAAGGGGACGTGACTCTGTGGTCCAATCAGAGAACAGAATGGGTGTGGTCGGGTGACGTGAGGTCAAACCCACCCGTCTTCAACATACTGCGCACGAATAAACGCGTCAGAAGCAGTGTGTTCTTCATTACAGTAGTGCGTACAGTTATACGGTGTCAGTTGGTCCCATTAAATCTGCGTTTAAAATATCGGATAGTTATAAAACTGCATAGAGAGTCTGTGACTTAATTTATTGCCTGCAAATTTTGATTATTTACGTTTATACCAGTAACCAACAGCAAAGATGAAGACTAAATTCATCAATGGCGTCTCTTCCTCGCCTTCAATGTCTCTGGGTTTATTGGTAAATGAGAATGTCCTCGAAGTCCAACCAGACATTGGGAACGACTGCAAAGACATTATTCGACCGGATGAGCCCGACCACCAGACGAAGCATAAGGCGTATCTATGGTGTAAAGAATTCCTTCACGGAGCCTGGAAGTCCATAGATGAGGATGATTTCCAAATCTCCATTATCAGGTATTCTGGTTTGCTACGTGACTAGGAATGTAAATAACTGAGACAACTGTTTCTTACTTGTGTCAGAGATGCCACCTTAAAAGAAACGTTATTCGGAAATAGGCGACACGATAATTGAAAACGCGTAACTTAATGGTGTTTCCTTTCTTAAGATGATTTAGTACTGTAAGTTTGCTTTCATCGGTCATGAGATGATAAAGGATTGCTCAGTATTACAGTAATTTGTATAACCATGGCTGTGTCTCAAAACCGAGTGAGCTGCCTACATAGAACGCATTTTCAGGCATTACATGAGTAATATAAATTGAGTATAAATTAAAATGCAAGACACTTTAATTTATTGAAAAAATTGAGACACTGTGTCTCAAAGCCTCGTTATCTGCCTAACACAGCATTGTGGAAAATAGAATACAAAAGTGGTGTCTCAAAATGTAGTGAGCTGCCTAATGAAACAGCATTTTGTGTGTCATAGATGTCTGCAGCATTTTTAGGCGTCAATTTTGGTGCAAGAATGATGCTCAAATGTTGGCAGCATTTTTCTTAGTGGTGTTGTCTGTCTGGATGTAAATAATTATATATCCTGATTCATTGTAAGAATGCAGTTATTCTCTTTCCTAACATATATATTTTGCTTCTAGGGGAGGTCTCAGCAACAAACTGTTCCTCTGTGCTTTGCCAGAGAAGCAACCAAGCATTGGAGATGAACCACAAAATGTGCTCCTTCGTCTGTATGGAGAAATTCTGCAGGTGTTTTGCTAGTTTTTTTTTTTTTTTACTTGGTGAAATGTATGAATTAAGTGCCATATTGCATAGTAGGGTCTAATAAGATGCAAACCAGTAGGCCTATGTATTAGCATCCTTGATTTATAATTTTAGTATTTAAAAAAAATATGATAAACTTGAATGCTTAGTAAGATCCGCACTTGTGCCTTAAACATTTCAAACCCATATTTTACACAGTGTTAACGTTTAAGATGTATTGGTCAAGTTTTTGTGTAATTTTCCTGTAGTAAGCTGGGAAGGATACATACATGCCTACAAATGCATACATACAGCACAAGATTGCCAAATGTTAAACCTTGCCATTTAGTCTGAAACTAGGTACTGTGTATCTGGGATAGCTTGGATGGCAGTCATTTCAGTTTAAACAGTTAAAACAATTAGGCAGTTCATTAATTTATGCATTAAACTAGCCAAAAATAACTTGTAATTATGATTTTACAGAAGTAGTGATTGTTGTGAGATATTCATACCTAAATTCATTCGGCAGATGGCAACCCCTGGATCAGAAATCTCAGTTAAGAATGGGTATTAAATCGCTCTCCAAACAGAGATTTTGTATTTGTGTGTGTACCCTCTAAATTTAAAGAGGCAGTTTTTATTGGGTGATGTACCTCCATGGCTGTACTTGCGTGTCTTCTTTGCCGTAGGCTTGCCAAAGGAGCGTGCCTTGAGCACTCTTGTTTCCAGGTGATCCCAGCATACCACTCACGGTACAGTATGTGATCCCTGAAGCAACAGCATTGCCTTCAAGTTCATGCACATCTCAGTCTTTAAAATCTTTGAGAACTACGCTCATGATGTGCCCTGTCTAAAGTATTTTCTGCCTCTGTCTGCTTTTTTTCAACTCTTTATTACTCCGTTGAAACATATTTAGGTGCTGGTTACATTGTTACAGAGGAGTGGCAGTGAATTATAAGGGATTTTGGTAGCATTCCACTTTTTTAATAGAGTAACACATATTCACTATTATGTATGAGTGTTCCCTCAATAAACTCCTAATTTGCTATTTATTGATAGTAAGTAAGGTAGCTGTTGTAGGAGTTATGTTTAGGTGTTGGGTAGGGTTAAGAGATCTAGATTATGGTCATGCATTAATATGTGCTTTATAAGTACTAATAAACAGCAAATACGATAGTAATCTAAAGTGCTACCTTTGATAGTTCATTAATTATGTTATTGCAGTAGCATTATGATAATAGCAACATTACTTGCAAAAGGGTGTGCCTTATGGTTATTGTTCATGTAATGACATAATTTTTAGCAAATGAAAATTTGTTTTCATTATTTTTTATCTTTAAAAATACTTTAATATATTTCAGGTAATATTTACTATATATATACAAAATGTATTGGCTATATTATATGACAGTTTACATATAAACACATGTGAATGAACCCATTATTAAGAAGTGACTAAATGTTCCCTTTAGGCTTTGGCTTTTGATTTTTGTAATGATGAGTTGCTTTTAATCTCTGGATGTTTTTCAATCAGTTATTTAGATACACAGCAGTCACGAAGCTCATGATGTCATACCTGATGAGGTGTCAGTAGGTCCACAGTCCAGTCGTCTGAAGTCAGGTGTTTGTGTGGAAAAGCATTAGTTGAAGCCATATTACAAATTCCAGAGTGTGTGGACTTTGCTACACAGTGATTCACAAATGAATCTTAGAGTTCATTAAGGCATTGTATATGAGTTCATTTTAAAACTGTGCACCAATAGTAATCTGTGTTGACCGCTATTTAACTAGACACACTTTATTGCTGTCACTAGCATTCACATTGCTCGTGTGAGATTTACATAGTGTTTATTACCATAGACACCAAACCCTTTAGATCTTTTCATTCTAGTGGAGAATAGCATTGTGTACTAAATATTTGTGCTAGGTCTCAATGGAACATGGTTTTGATAATTGCTGTTATAAAAGATTTGATTGTTTGATTTTTTTCCCCATCTGCGGTCATGAAACAAGATTTTGGCTTAGCATCCAGTAGAGTCAAGCCTTTTGTTAAACAGGCCACACATTTCTAACTTTTAGCCCTCTTTAACACTCTGTTCTTTTTTTTTTAATCACAAAGTTAATTCATTTGTTTAATGCACTTTCTTACTGTGCTGCCAAAGACACAGTCTCAATGGTTTATAGTGGGTTCTGGAAAATAGCTCTGTCACGTAATGTTGCTACATTATGGAGAGGGTCAAATGTCACATAGACAACAACTTTGTTCTTATGGATAGTCTTTTGCTTTTTCTCTTATTGCTAGATGTCCTGTAATAAAGGGGATTCCAGACAATCAAACAAAGAAAATCACTTTCAAGTAAGTAACAAAGGTCTGTTTTTCTATTGTTTTTATGTGAGCAGAATGTGACTTTATAGGCTTGTGTCTCTATAAAAGGTTTTTGTCTTTATTCCACCTCATCTGACATGTTTTATAGCAAATATAAGGCCATCAAGAGGACAAATTCCTAAAAGCATTATAGCTAGTTAAACTGCTGTTATTGTATTTTTACCTCATATCCCATCATCCACCGAGGCCAAGGGACATGCTATTTGGGTCATCAGATATGTTTTGTTTGGACCTGTCTCAGTTGTGATTTCAAACTTTTAGGTCAAATTTTTCCATGAGCTCTGGGGTTTATTATTGTTACATTCTCGTATTTTAGTAGTGTTTTGGGGAAATTTGGTCACTTGGAACCCCTCTTATTAATGCATCACAAAATAATTTTGTTCAGTATTTTTGTCTTGTTTTTAGTAAATATATAAAATAATTCTTATATGCATAATTGTATAAGATAACAAGACTTTTGTTCAGTAAATGCATCTTCAACTGAGTTTATTTTTCTTAACTCGACTTCACCATTTTTTTAGATTAATGCTTAAAACTTAAAAAAAAAAAATTCTAATGGGGTAAGAAAAATAAACCAAATATAAATATGTTATAAAAGATCTTTAAAAAAAGACATGCAAATTGATTTTAACGTTTTAAAAGTTATAAAGTATATAAAAAATTATATTTAAAAAATATTATTATTCTCTGAAACCAATTCTTTTGAAACCAATATTATACAATTTTGCTTCTCCAGTAATATTGTCTTGGTTTAACAATATTTAAATATTTTTACTCAAAATGAGACAAAAACTATTCATTATATAATGAATATATTACTAATTATTTATATGAAAATGATTGTGTAAAAGGTTCATATTCATAGCTACAAAGTGAGAGCATCCAGAACTGATAAGACGCATTCCCTGACACACATAAAATTTTTCCGATTGGCATTATTTCCCTGAGAGTCATAGCAGTGCATCCTATTAGAAGCTTATCCCAGCATTAATCTCACTGTCTCGGTTCAGCATCAGCTGTCTGGCCTCTTCAAACTTTGCTTCTATCTGTTTTGCATGTGTAGTTTTGTGTGAATTTATTCCACAGACTAACACACAGGGCCAGTGGTGGTACTGTTGAGATGGACTTCCCCTCCTCGCTGGACATTGATAACACCTGCATGTAGATACTGCCCTTGTGCTGCTGTGAACTGATCTGCTTCAGTAATCCTGTGATTATGCCTTGTGTATTAACTGGCACTGGAAAAACCCAAGCAGCTGCTGCTCAGCAGTCACATGGCCATTGCTTAGTCAGATAACAGGGTAGGGAGGGAGAGAGAGAGACTGTGTTTGAAACCTGAAAAATGCTGGCTTTGCAGGAGGTAGGAAATCAATCATTTTTTGAAGGCAGCAGCACTGATGTATCCTATGCACACTGTTTAGGTGTGTGGTGAAAATAAAAGTGGCATCTAATAGAATGATTGAAAATGTAATAAATTCAAATAAATAAAATTTACCCTATTTCCAAGAAATAAGCCTTGTAGTTATTTAAATAGTTGGTTATGTTTGAAGCTCTTTTGAATTTGTTCTAGGTCAGGGGTAGGCAAGTTCGGTCCTAGAGAGCCGCAGTCCTGCAGAGTTCAGCTCCAACCCTAATCAAACACACCTGAACAAGCTAATCAATGTCTTCAGGATTACTAAGGCTATAGGCAGGTGAGTTTTGTTTTCAGGGTTGGAGCTGAACTCTGCAGGACTGCGGCTCTCTAGGACCGAACTTGCCTACCCCTGTTCTAGGTCAAAGGTGCCCATTCCTGTTTCTGAAGATCTACATTCCTGCAGAGTTCAGTGCCAAGCCTGATCAAACACACATTTCTGTAATTATCAAGTGTTCGTGAAGATTTTAATTATTGTTGGTTCAGGTGCGTGTGACTAGGGTTGGAGCTCTACTTTGCAGGAAGGTAGATCTCCAGGAATAGGATTGGACACCTTTGTTTATAAGTCATTAGACACTACCACAGGTGTAATCAGACACACCTGCTTGTAATTGTCATGTAATCCTAAAGACCTTCATTAATCAGGTATGTTTGATGGAACTATGTTCTGCAGAACAGTGGCCCTTAGAGCCAAAGTTGAATAGTTTTAAGTCACAGTAAATTGTAGTTTCTAGGAAACCTGTCTAAACCAGTTTCCGTAGGCATATTTTCGTAGAAGAGTGCTGTCTGTTAAATCATTTGACTCACTGTGCAGCAGACCAAACAAGTACCAGACATTTCAGAACAAATTTAAATGAAGAGCATGAGTTGTCGTATAGTATGTGTGAACTATTTTGAATGAAGAATTAGAAAACTTGCTGATTCTGCCAATATATTCCTACTTCCAAAGCAAGCCAAAGATGGTGTTTCCGAAGTATCCTTTGAGGAAGTCTAATTTCCTTCCAGGTTTTTCTGTCAGAATTATCCTCCAATGGAAAGGCCATAGTGTCCTGTTGAATTTCTGAGAGAACCGGATGTTTTTTTTTTTAACACTGCAGGCCAGCTGATATTTCCTCAGCAGGTTTGTTGCGCAATTGCGTGCCATTCTTGCATAATGTCAAAAACTGATGAAATGAGCTCAGTGCTTTTACCTGACCTTATTAAATTGAGCTGTAGTGAGATAAAAGACTCAAGGCCAATGCATTATTTGACTTAGATGGTAGGTTAAACTGAGTTTCAATGTGTGCTGTCCCTGCACACAGTATAGGATCTATGCCATGATGATTGTCTTAATTGAGAGGAGTATTTGAAGAGATTTTCCCTTGGGGTATCTTCTAAGCAAGAGCCTGTGGTGATTTAATGTCTTTATTATTCACATTGAAGTGTTTGGTCATCTTGATTATTAGTACTTAGCAAAAGATTTTCTGTTGTTTTATAGGACACTAAATACAGGAACTACTTGTGCAATTCTGCCTTTAACTGCACCTGGGAAACTTGTTCCTCTGAGTCAGACATTTGTTATTAGGACGTCACGCATTCATGTTGGAAATGGAACATGGAAGTAGTCTACGCAGAACAAAAGAAATATACCAAATAAAAACTCTAATTGTGATAATTAACCAAACAACTATGTCTGAATTAAAAAAAATGAAAAATATTAATTGATGTCTTATTTATGCATGGTATCACACCTAAATGTGAAGTAAACTGTGAAAAGTTAAGTGCTATACGATTTGCTACAGACTTGCTGTCCACTCACTGGTCGCTATATATAGATTATACATAGATTATTCAAACATTATCTATATAACAGATCAGTGTTTCCACCATGTTTCAAATAACTTCTAGTTTCCCACTTGTAAATAGGACATTGATTGGTCATTCCTGTGCTCGGAACTCATAATTGCAATATTTACTGTGATCTTAAAGGGAAAGTTGACACAAAATTAAAAGAAATTAAAGCCATAATTTGTTTACCCTCATTTTTTTCCAAACCTGTTTAAAAAAAATGTGATTAATGCAATTAATTTATTGAAAAGATCTAAGACAAGAAATTGAAACATTTGAGTCTGATCTTTTCAATGAATCGACTCATCCAGACTTTTTTTTTCAGCATAGTTCTCATTCTCTTTCATTACATTGAAAAGAGTTGCTAGGATACTCACCAGGGAATAAAGAAAGTCATAAAAGTTTATAATTTTAGTTTTTGGCATTTTTCTGTTTGAATTTCTGTTACCATATTGGTGTGCCAGTTTGTGGTCAACTTTTGCGTAACATTGTCATGAGACATCAGTGGTTCAAGTTAATGTTACAGGAAGTCTGTAACATTTGAATCATTCATGTTTGCAGTTTCAAACATTTGCCGTACCAGGTTTGGATTCCTAAGGCATTAGTTCAAAGTACAGCACTCAATGACTGATAACTGGTAAATATATAATCTTTTGGCAATCTGTTTTTAGATGATCTCTAATTGGAGGGAACAAGTAAAAGCAGAACTGTAGAATGTTTTGAAAAATTGAGATACCTTGTATTTCCCCCACACAGGAAGGGAGCTCTTTCGGTTCTGTGTATTAACACTTGGCACAGCCTTGTCCAAAAACAGGCTTAATGTCATTGCTAGTTAAGCAGCCACAATTAATGACTGGGATGTTTTGCAAGTTCTGCCTCGCTCAGCACAATTGCCTCACTTGTTTTTCTCATTTAACTCACTTTGCTCCAGCACTGCCATTGATTTTGCTTCTGCCCATCACCACTGTTACAAAATGACTGGCTCTCAGATAGAATTGGTTTCAGTGCAGAATTTATTGTCCTTTATAGCATCACAGTTTTGAATTAAGTTCTTTAAAGGGGTCATATGATGCCATTTCAAATTTTCCTTTCTCTTTGGAGTGTTACAAGCTGTTCGTGCATAGATAAGATCCCTGAAGTTGCAAAGACTAAAGTCTCAAACCCAAAGAGATATCCGCTTCGTCATGCCTGGAGCTGATCCGTGCTGGTCGCTGAGGAAATACATCAACTTCGCGCTGTGGATCGCCAGATCGGCTTTCACCGTGGACGAAGTGGAGTCCAGCCCGGGTTGTCACATGTGGTTGCCGCAAGCCCGCCGGCCTCCGCCCATTCAAGCCCGCCGAACGCGAGTTTTGAGCAGTGTAGAGTAGCGCTTGTTGATTGTCATTCCTCCAATCACAAATGCAGACAGTTTTATGTTTACGCGGCGCAATACATAACGCAACGTGTAAAAAGACAGTATAAGTCATTATAATCAGTGATTGGTTAGCTGGGCCAGTGTGTGTTGTGATTGGCAGCACTCGGCGCCTGGTTGTGTCATGTCATGCCCCTTACCACAGCCGCCTGCGAGCTTCAGTGTAAATATTGCGTAAAAATCAAATCAATTTGAGCGCGATTTAAACCCGGATGATTGTAACCACTCTAAGTTCGTCTGCCTTGGGAAAGCTAGCTTGTCTCCGACACAGTGATAACACTTGTTGCCTTCTCTAGTGCAGCTCAACCAGGTCTCGTCCCATTCGTCGATATTTGTGATATCACAAATCCCGGAAAATATGCATTGTAGTCCAAACGAGTCGTTCGTTGTAGTTTTTAAAAAGTGATTTCTGTTGAATAAAATATCTCCTTTTGAAGTGGACTTTGAGCTTTGTAACTTTGCAGATCTTTTTTATGCTCAAACAGCAACATTACAGACTAACTAAAGTCTAAAGTTGAAAAAGTGAAAAAGCATAATAGCACCCCTTTAACGCTAATGCATATGCAGCGTCTATGGGAGGGATGGTAAATTTGACATCGTTCTCTCTTCTGACTGCCGTTATCAGTCTCTCTCAATTTTTTTCCTTTTATTGAAAGTCACGAAAACACTATCGTGGAGTTTTTCTTTTGCTATCTGAGCAAATGGGAATGCAAAAAATATATTTGTGGTACTCTCCCATTCACTGCTCTCGAAGTTAACCCAACTATGACGACTTCCACTGCTGAGAAACCCGGAAATGTGAAAAGGGTCCATGAACTTTGTAAAAATCGACGTGTTTCAGAAAGGCGGGGCATAGAGGAGCAACAATAATGTACATTATGTGGAACATAATCTGTTTTTTTAACCTTAAACCGCAGAAACACATTGCATTACACTAAATACACAACATAATGTTCTTTTTAGCAACGTCATTTGACCCCTTTAACTTAGGCTGAACTTCTCTTTAAGGGATTGAAGGTCCAATCAGGCTAAGCAGGTTTTCATGGCAGTCTGTGTGGTTTGATGATAGATCTTGGCAGTTGATTTAACTTGTTGAGTGCCCAAACTGTATCCGTATGTTTTTGTGTTTGCAGGGAGCTGATGCCATGGTACTGGAGAGTGTGATGTTTGCCATCCTGGCCGAGAGGGAGCTTGGGCCCAAGCTCTATGGCATTTTTCCACAGGGGAGACTGGAACAGTTTGTCCCTGTGAGTCTTCAACTTTGCTGCTATGATGACTGATAGGACATTCTGGATGTGAAACACGGTTTTGACACTAATGCTTATGAATCCTTTTCTTGCAAATTGGAAGAAAAATCAAATGACATTCTAGGCAAATTTCCTTATGTCACTTTTTCCATTGCTCAATGATGTTCTGTGATTTTTAATACACAGAAACTTAAAACTCAAGTGCAACTTTTAGTATTTTAGTTGCGTAATTGTTTCTGTTTTAGTTCTAAAAACACAAACTGAAAGTTCAATGTTTGCCTGCAGAGTCGAAAATTGTCCACAGATGAGCTGAGTGTCCCTGGTATATTTGCTGAGATTGCTGAAAAGATCACCAGATTTCATGGAATGAGAATGCCCTTCAACAAGGAGCCAAAGTGGCTGTTTGGCACCATGGAAAAGTGCGTGATCATAAAATATCTGTCAAATTAACACTTGTCCTGTGCTGAAAATCCTTTAACTAATTTGGCTGTTCCAGCCTTTTACAAATTGCTTGCATATAACGTTATAAAATCACCAAATTATGAATTCAACTTCTTTTCTTTCAATTAGCACATGTTTGTATTTCGTTTCGGAGCTTACTGATTGTAGGACTCATTGATCTGAGCTTATGCACCTCAGTTTTTGAGTGAATTGTTTGTAGACTGATCATTTTTGACCACCACAAGTGTAACAAGGTGGTTAAAAAAGCACAAAAATACTGGGGGGTGTCAGTAAGTAGCATTTTCAGGAAAAAAAATCCTCTCTTGGTCAAAATGGCTAGAACACAACCTTTAACAGGGTTAAAAAAGGCTGTCTAGTTTGTTTAAATGGTCAGAAATGTTCATCGTGGGTGAGGAACTGCATCCTTACTGTCAGTATGTTGGACAGTATTGAGTTTATTCTGGTGAAATTCAGTTTATAAAATTTTAAATATGATACATGTAAACCTAGTTCCCTGGAAGAAAAAGCTGTACTGTTTTCTGTTTCATGTTTTCTGGAAAACCCCATAGCCTTTAGTGCTATCTCCTCTGGGACCTAAATATAGATTACCAGCTTTATCATCTCATATGAATTTTCACTCTAGCTTACTTAATTGCTAAAAATAGAAGAGTTACTGTCTGTATTTGCCTGCAAATATATTGAGTATTTTTGTTGATGGCCAACACTGCAATCTTTTTGTACTCTCATCTACTGCACAGGTACATGGATCAAGTGCTTCAGCTCACCTTCACCAGGGAGCAACATCTACGAAACTTCTCCCGCCTTTTGAGCTACAACTTGCCACAAGAGATGGACAGTCTCAAGTAAGATCTTTATTATCTTGATTATTCAGTACAGCTGTGATTTCACTTCTGTTTTAGGGGAATCATCATCTCATCATACATTTCCAGCATGGTTTCATTGACATGCTTTATCAGAACCCCTGGAAACTGTTCACACTTTAAGAGATTCGATAGTGACTGATAATGTATTGACAAATGTAGAATGTGTTTGCCGACTGCTCATAATTGATGTCTTTTGTGTGCTTACTTAAATGGCTGTTTGTGTACACAGGTGTCTACTTGAATCAACTCCCTCTCCTGTTGTTTTCTGCCACAATGACTTGCAAGAAGGTTAGACATGGGTTTAGTACTGTGATTGTCTGTATCTTATTATTGTTTCTAACAAAGGTCCACTCAATGTTTAATCAAATGTTTTAAAAGTGCTGCCATGTTTTAAACAGGAAACATCTTGCTCCTGAGTAGCCGTGAGAACACGGACAGACAGAGGCTCATGTTAATCGACTTTGAATACAGCAGCTACAACTACAGGTCTGTAATATTCATAGTCACATCCATTCCTCACATGCTCTATCAGAAGAAGCACATGCAGCTAAATTCTAAGAAAACAGCCTGGTTTTGTAACGGCCAGATGTTGATGGGAATTAAGTTTTGATCTTTTACCTCCTACATTTTTGGAGCTGAATTAAAGAACTGTCTGATTCTCTTATTCAAGACAACTCGGTTGTTTCTGATCAGTTTGGAACACTTGGGGTGCCCCATTTCTAAGAAGGGACCTCTAGACGTTGAAGGCTCTGGCAATGATCCCACACTGTTGCTAGGGTACTCACATTCTTGCGTGTGCTCAAACACAGGTCTCAAAGAGGATCCTCAGGCAAATAAGCTCCAAACTGTAACACGTTCTTTTAGGAGCCTGGTGGGGGTTCTGTATCGGCAAGGTCACTGTTCTAGTGGTGGACGACAAGGGTCAAGGCATGCTTTCTTTGTTTTCCCATCTTGCCATCCAGTGTAGTCTCCTAGGGTGTAAGTGACCCATGTTTAGGTCCATTGACAGTGCTTGTGCAGCAAAGCAGTAGGAAATGAAGCCAGGCTTCCCAGCCACAGAGATGTGTGCTTTGTTCAGTTTCCACAGCAGCTGTGAGGCTCTTCACAAAGAATATAAGAGGAACTCTGATTGCACACTGCAGATACAACTTAGAGCAAACATTGAACTAGACTATTTTAATGTTGAGCAAGCAATCTGATTGGCTGAAGAATCAGCCAATCAGCTTGTGCCATGTAATACATGACTGCATTGCTGTCTATAGAGTTTCATGACTGAGCTGGATAGACTAGAAATGTATTACCATCTTCCGAAACAGCAATAGGACGTTATCAGTTAATGCTGCACTTCAGCTGGATAATATTTTAGACCATGAATTTTAAAAATGAGATCTGGGCTGAGCTGTACATTTTAAAGTGTTAAATTTAATATATGTAACACTATTTTTTTATTTTTTGGATCAGCATACTAATGTTTGGCATTTGTAGTCAGTAATACTGTACATTTATTATATATAATGATGCTGATCAGCCCTACACATCATTTGATGCCCATCAGAATTTATTCTGATTTATTTATTATTTATTGAAGCCAATTAGAACAGTTTCCAAATGTCATTCTCATCAATGTGGGAGGCAACTAAACAAAACCTCCTTCACAATTACCAATGATTTCTGAACGACCAAGACTCATGCATTATGCATTATTATCGCACTAACGGATGTTGTTGATGGGGTGCTGATCTCCTGTCTTTCTCCCACAGAGGATTTGACATTGGAAATTTCTTCTGTGAGTGGGCTTATGACTACACCTTTGACAAGTTTCCATTTTTCATCACCAACACCAAAAATTACCCCAACAAAGCACAGCAGGTTTGTAAAATGACTTTTTTGGCGTACTTTTATTTCTTGTCTTAAATCTGTTAACCCTAAAAATGACATTACATTTGATTTTGTTTCCTCAGATGCATTTCTTTCAGACTTATCTGTTGGAATCTCATGCTGGATTTGAAAACTTGAGTGAGGAGGACCAGCTGAAACTCAAAGAGGATATGCTAGTGGAGGTTAACAGGTGATATACCTACCTCAGATCTATCTTAAGCAGTTTTACACACATTTTGCCATCAATTTGTAATTTTATAGATGATTATGTAACATTTTCTTGAGCTTGTTGATTTTGAAATAAGGCCCTCTCTCTTGGGTCTCGTACTGTACTACTATAATGGATATTGTAAAAAGACATTTGGACCAAGTCCAGCAATGATTCACATTTCCAGAGACTTCCCAAACGTTCTTTCCATCTGTAATTTGTGAACTCGATGCTCTCTCGTTTAGGTTCGCTCTGGCCTCCCATTTCTTCTGGGGATTGTGGTCCGTGATCCAGGCCAAAATATCAACTATTGAGTTTGGGTACATGGTGAGTTATTGCAAGAAAGCCATCGAGTCTTTGTGTCTGCAGTTGAGTTATTGCTAATGTTGAGTTATTACGGAGTTATTCCATTGTACACAGTGCAGCTCTTAGGTAAGACAAGAATTTTATCAACGGAGATCAGATATGTAAAGATACGGCCTGTGCAATATGTGCGCTGCCTGACAACTCTTTGGACATTACACAAATACTTGTGAGGTCAGGGTAACATGACTGTAAACCTACGGAGTGTGTGCCACTGTAAAGTTTTTTTAAATAAAATGTTGTGTATTAAAAATAAAAAAAACTTATTGAAGTTTGACCATTTTTAAAACAATGAATAATATACAATGAATGGCTAATATTAGAAAAATAATAAAATAAAATAAAATGGACAAAAAAAACAAAAACAGAAGGACAATGATAGTCCATATAATGCTCCTATATCTTGTAGAACTGCTCTGTTATAAATATATATCATTTAAAAATGCTAATCGTTTATTCTCTAATAATTTTTTCTCATTCTTTACAGGAGTACGCCATGGCCAGATTTGATGCGTACTTTGAGCTGAAAAAGAAGCTCAGGGTTTAAAGAAAACCCTTTATGCATAAATTCCCAACGGACAGTAGGAAGAGGGAACAACTGCTCATATGGTATCAAGAAAAGAGCGGCGCAAATTTTGAATGTGTTTAAAAGAGGATGCTCTGCGTCTGTAGTGATTCAACCGTGCTGCATGGACCAAAATCAATGCAACATACATATTTAAAAAAAGGCCCTGTGCATTGAGTGTCCCCATATGCTGATTCTCAGTGTTTACAAGTTTAAGCTTCTCACATTTAACACACCAGCCTGAGCTTCTGGACAGTTGGAGAATAATAGAGAAGAATAACGAGGTCACAGGGGAAAATATTTTACACAGCTGCAATTTGATTCACAAGTCAAAGAATGGAGTGGTGGAAAGTTCTTCATACTAACTTCAGCCTTGTGGTGTTTCTTATCACCTAGTCATGTAGTGTCATCTATACAACCGGTGATAGAAGATGCGCTGTGAAAGAGTAAGGTTCAAAAACTGGACCTGTTACCAGAAGATGGTAACAGACCAAACGATGTTAACACTGCGCTTCTGATGATTCAGTATTGTGTTGAAGAATAACGAGGTCACAGGGGAAAATATTTTACACAGCTGCAATTTGATTCACAAGTCAAAGAATGGAGTGGTGGAAAGTTCTTCATACTAACTTCAGCCTTGTGGTGTTTCTTATCACCTAGTCATGTAGTGTCATCTATACAACCGGTGATAGAAGATGCGCTGTGAAAGAGTAAGGTTCAAAAACTGGACCTGTTACCAGATGGTAACAGACCAAACGATGTTAACACTGCGCTTCTGATGATTCAGTATTGTGTTTGTTTCCATTTCTGTTTCCATTTTTTGGGTGTCCTTTTTACTGGATGATTTACCTCTTTTCTACTTCTATTAGATCATGTCTTGTTTGATGTCTGTTTCTAGTAGATCCGCATGTTGTGAAGTGAAATACCTGTGGGACCGCACCATGTGCGTGTAGTATGAAATATCTGTCTTAACATTGGAAAACTATGGTTTTGACCATAGTGATGTCATTCCCCTCTTGTTAGAGGTGCTCGTTTATTTTATAAGAATTTGATAAGTATGAGATTACCCGCCTGTATCTGATTTGATACTGAATTGATAACTGTTAGATATTAATATAAAACTTTATAACAGTTGATCTTAAAATAACAGCCTTTTGATTAATATAACAGTTGGTCTGATTACAATTTCACAGTGAACGTTTATGAATGTTTATTCTCCTTTTCTTTTTAAAAATGCTATAAAATTGTTTTACGACTGAACAATATTTACTTAGTTTTGCATTTTAGTTCAACTTATAACCTTAAATTGCGGTAAAAATATTGTTTATTTTTTTCATATATTTGAAATTTGTAATACAATATTATTAAGGCAGTCTTGCTTTTTTACTAATGGTAATGTCGAAGGCACTTTGTGAAAAAGTTGTATTAATTGCAAATGTAACTTTTCTATTATTTTTCTGCAACGGAAGTTGTATTGTTCTTAAGAAAGTGTTCTGTGTCGTTACTGAAATAATATAAGTGGATCTCTTGGCCCTTTTTTAACTGTAGTATACTGGTGATCAATTGATTTCTGTTTTCACATATCACGCACATATCTTAAATCATATAAAATAAAATAAATATATTTATTTACATGTTCCTATGTAACTGGTCTCTATGAATCTCAATTTTTAGAACATTAGTAAACAGAAAGGAAAAGTGAAAGTATAGTGTTGATGTTAAAAAAAATTTAAAATAATTGAATATGATTCCGTTTTTAAAATCAGTTGTTTATCTAGACAAGCTTTACTAACTTATCCATCTGTTAACATCAATATAAAGCATCTGATGCTTGTTCTCTCTAAATATCCATTAAATGTACAAATATACAAAATGAGGAATAGAAAATTCAAAAGACTTAAGTGAAACCATTCAACAGGTTGTAATGTACTAATTTATGCTTGCATATGACTGTGAATAAAGGGTTGTAAAATAATTTTGTCTCAATATGTCCTTTTCTTTTTTCAGTCCTTCCCTTGATGTCACAAAAGATTGTTTAAACTAGAATCAAAAGTTATGATGCCAAGTTTATGATCATGTTCCAAATCTTAATTCAGTGATGATAATTATAAATGTGAAAATGAGTTTAATAATGGATGACAAAAATCCACATACACACACAAATTTACACTGGCATGTAATTCAGTTTTTGATCATAAAGCAGATTCAGCTAACCTGACAAATGGTTTCAGAGGTTTGCTAAAAGTAATGTCCTAAAAGTAAAATCAACTGTAACGGACAAAATGGCAGCGCTTTCTAGAAGATTCTTTGCAGAGGTTGAGATTGCCAGTACACACACACACACACACACACACACACACACACACACACACACAGATTTCTCTAAACCTCCAAACCCATAAATCACGTAATAATGAGTAATGCAGTTACGTGTCTTGTCCTATGTGATGACAACCCTTTACTGTCAAAGTTCATTTAAATATTTAAAGTATCAAAGTTCTGAATGAATACTAGGATAGGAATTTAAAGCATGGCTTTTAACCCGTCTGACTGGTATACATGCCAAGCCATGCTGAAGAAACGGTGACACAAAACAAAGGGCACTGTGAAGGGTTGGAAATGTTTTGTTTCCAAAGCAGCCTGTGGTAGACAATGTTGGAACAAAGGGACAGTTGAAACACCCTAAATAACTTGCTCATCACTCATCCTTCATTTTTACCCCACAGGTGTTTCACTATCATCTCCTATAAAATTTCAAGGATGTATGATTCTCGAATCCAAAAATATAGAACAATGTCTATTTTAGGGTTATGAATTTAATTTCACCCTTTCCCTTTCGCACGGAATGACTTCTTGTCCTTTCATGACGATTAAACACTTATATTTGCTTTAATCTGTGCTCTATAAAGAGATTTTATATCACTGTGTTCCTCAGGGTTGTCGTGCAATTTAGAGGAATGTGTGAGGTGAGCCTGGTACAGTTAAAACACACTAATAATACTTTCAGAATTGCTTTAGATGCTGTCATGTCCCAGTGTCTAAAAATGGAAACAGCAAATGTATTCAGAAATTGATTTAAAACAAATTCAAACAAAATTGGATATTCGTAATCTTACTAGCTATACTGACATATTTTGTAACATTTTGAGAAATATACAGTGTTTAATGGGCAAAGTTGAAACAGTGTTTCTGGATGGCTAATGCATCAGCATATTCATAAACTCTGCAGTTTATTTAGAGAGTGAAATTATGGAAGAAAAATATGAATTGGCATAAATATCAAGAAAATAAATGCTGTGATAGCGCTGTTGATCGATTTTTGGCTCTTATCTTTATCTCTAACAGATGCCAAAGTGAAAGGTCTGGCTGTCGTTCAGCGGGGTAAAGATAAAGGAGAGCTCAGGATAAACAGGTAAACACACTCACAGAAACCAAAATGTAATTGGAAAATAGTGGCATGAGCCACTATTGAGAATGTTTGTAGTTTCCAGTTCCCATTATACTTTAGAGTAATTTAAAACATTCTAAATAGAAAGACAAGAAAATTGAGACATTAAAGCCGGATTACAAATAGTGCATTTTGTTTACTCTGTTTTTGAACTGTTATCTTGCTGCCTTTTCAGCCTCTTGCGAGTAATTGTGCATTTTTAAGACTCGGTGCCTTAAAAATGCACGTTAAAATGTAAACTTTTTTTTGTTTACAAGATGTTTTGACTTTTGCTGGTTAACAACGTGGTGAAGATTGGAACTTAGGTTGAGGATAGACAAATGTTACGATCTAATTTATGTGTTATTATAGTAAAATAATATTTTTATACTTCCTTCACTTGTATGGCAGTGTATTTTACGTTGCAAAAATATTTTTTACACGTTAAATCTCTACAGTAGAGCTCATTATATATTTCCAGTCAGGATTTAGACCGTATCATAGTACTGAGACTGCTCTAATTAGAGTTACAAATGACCTGCTCTTATCATCTGATTGTGGTTGTATCTCTCTATTAGTGCTATTGGATCTTAGTTTCTAGCATTTGTAAAACTGCATTTTTCCATCTCAAAAATATATCTAAATTATGACCTATGCTCTCAAAGTCAAATGCAGAAATGTTAATCCATGCATTTATGACATCAAGGTTAGATTGTAATGCTTTATTGGGTGGTTGTTCTGCACGCTTAATAAACAAACTCCAGCTGGTCCAAAATGCAGCAGCTAGAGTTCTTACTAAAACCAGGAAGTATGACCATATTAGCCCGGCCGTAGCCACCAGATCCAGTCTGTATCCAGATCAGATGGTCACTGCAGTCACCCGGATCCAGTACGTATCCAGACCAGATGGTGGATCAGCACCTAGAGAGGACCTTTACAGCCCTGAAAGTCAGCAGAGACCAGGACAACTAGATGAGCCTCAGATACAGATCCCCAGTAAAGACCTTCTCTCAGACGGCCACCGGGACAAGACCACAGGAGCCAGTTGAGTCCTCTGCACAATGTGACTTTGCTGCAGCCTGGCTGAATTCAATGATGAACTGCCTTTAACTGAAAAATTAGTGTTTACTATTGTCACTTTGCATTATTGACACACTATTTTCCTAATTAATGCTGTACAGTTGCTTTGACACAATCTGTATTGTTAAAAGCGCTATAAAAATAAAGGTGACTTGACTTGACTTGACATCCGTCACGCAACTTCATTTCCAGGCAGCCTGATTAAAAAAAAAAACACCGATATGACCTTATTTCCAGAAGTTGCTCAGAGTCGGCCAATCAGATTAGTGCTTGCCAGTTTAAGAAAGTACTTTCCAGTTTGTCTGCAATAACTGCAATAACTGACTGTGGGATTAGCCAAGATTAGCTATTGTTCACTGCAAGATATTCAGTTGAGTTTTTCACATCTTGTCTAATTCTATTGAGTTTACAGTTACGTTTCCACTTCACAGGTTTTTGGAACTATGTAGAATGTTGTGGGACAGAGAATGGAATCTGACAGGCTGAAAAACAGAATTCCTGTTCCTGCTTTGTTTGGATTCCCTGCAGTGTGAAGCCTGTTGGTCTTAAAAAAAAAATGTTTCTTGATGTCTGAATGCCTCAGATCAACTGATCTCTTTAATCTGCCCAGTAAAATTCTGCCACAATTGTTTATGTTTATAGTTCATATTATTTAATTTATTTAAGCCATAAAGAGAGAAATCTTCAAGAAAAAATTATAAATAAAAAAAATAAAATTCATGTTCAGTCTCCGAGTTTCTCTAAATTTCACTTTGACCCACTACTCCAATTTTAGGTCATGACATCCTGATTTAGTTGCTGTCCAAAGGTCTGTTTGTATTTGTGAAGAAATAGATTTTGGAGCACTGCTAGCTGGAAGGGCCTTGGCTTATGTAATTAAAAAAAAATTATAGTCCAAAGCATTTCATAACAGTCAGTTTCAGTTTCATTTTGGCTTGCAACGAAGTGAACAGGAACAGAAAACAGGTGAATCCTGACTGGGTTTTTTTTTTTACTTGTTAATAATTGCCAAGTGAAATTAAAATATAGGTTTTTATGTCAAATTACGTGCCTCAGTTTTCAATATTCAGTTTATTTGCACACTCCAGTGTACACAACCTACAAATACAATGGTAGAATGAATGGTACGCCCAACACAGTACAATACAATACAAAAAAATGTAAATGTTGTTAATAGATCTATTCATGCTGTATATTATACACATATATTTGTAGACACACCCAATACACAACACATAGCAACACATAAACAGAAATCAAGTACTGAAACAACAAAAACAACGACAACAACAATAATAATCTTCTCAACAGTGTGCAACGCTGGCCATTATGCCCTGGGCTGATTCATTAGTGTTGCGTAAGCAGTGTGTGAGCCAACTCTACATATCATGTGTTACTGCAGTAACAGAAGTGTTCTGGAACAGCTATACCATAAGACCCTCATAAACGCACAGCCTGAAAATATCCTTCATAGACATACATATCAGGGCATATCCCATATTTTAATCCCATATGGCGCAATAAATATAATTCATATGTATACATTTTCAACTACCTCAGAACATTTTCAAGTTGGGTAACATTACCTCTGCATTAATCCTTTGACCAGTTACTCATCTGCTATCCATGTTTGTCTGTTTCAACCTGCAATAAACCTGTTGTTTGGATTATAACCTGTGTCGCATTATTCTGTTTTATGACAGCTATTAAAAGTAATTTAACTATTCATTATAATTAGTCCTTACAATTTCAGTTAGACTTTTACAGTAAAAATAACATACTTTGCAGCTCATCAACAACAACAACAACAACAACCATGAAAACATGAACTTGAAACGAAACCCAAAACCAGCGTGACATATCCACCCCTTTAAGGGTGGCTCCAGATGCCCTAACGTAACACCCAACCCAAACAAAACCCAAAAAGTCCAGGAGGGTGGTGGAGCGGCGCATGACCTGGAACAGGACCTGGATCATGGCATGGCAGAGGACCAGGACTGTGGAGCAATGGTGGACCTGGACCATGGGGCAATGACAGACCTCGGCAGTGGAGCCATGGTGGATCTGGGCCATGAAGCAGAGGCAGGTCTAGACTGTGGAGCAGTGGTGGGCCTGGACCGTGGAGCAGTGGCAGAATGTGGAACAATGGAAGTCAGGGTGACCGATGACCACTTCAGTGGAGCCAATGGTGCAGAGAACCACCACGGCGGATCAGGCGGGACTGGAACAGAGAGCACAGAGAGGTTAACAACGGCCTCTGCGGCCGTAACAAGACAGGTAGACAGTTCCGAGATGGTATTGTTGGCCATGAAAGGACAAACAGAGAGTTCATGGACAGCCTCCATGGCCGTGACAGTACAGGCAAAGAGTTCATGGATGGCCTCCTTGGCCATGACAGGGCAGACTGTGAGTTCAGAAGTGGGCACCACCACTTCGGGAGGTTCTGCAGCGTAAGCCGCCACCTCTGGAGGCACTGGAGAGGAGTCATGAACAGGAGAGGCCTCTGGGGCAGACTCATGGACAGGAGAGGCCTCTGGCGCAGATTCATGGAGAGGAGAGGAGCGCAGTGTGCAGCCCAAGCACTCAAAATGGCGACCGCCATCACAGGCAGTGCAGCAGACAGTGGGATGCCCGCCGGGCTTGAGAGTGATAAGGCTGTGAGGCTTGTGAGAGGCCAGTGGGATGCCAGCCGCTCGCACTAATATCAGAGGTGGATCCATCACACTGGCAATCAGTCTCGTCAGTCCTGCCCCAAGCTCTGCATCCGCAGGAGCTTGGGTACTATAGCCCCCCCCCAAAAAAAATTCTTAGAGGAAACTTGCATGGCATCCGTGGCATGACGGGGTTCTGACAAGGTGGCCATGGCGTGACAAGGCTCTGGCGTGGCAGCCATGATGGGTCTAGACTCTGGAGTGGCAGCCTTGACATGACGAGGCTCTGACGTGACAACCGTGGCGTGGCAAGGCTCAGGCGTGGCGGCCATCTTGGCTGGGGACTCAGGAGTGACGGCCATCTTGGCCGGTGACTCGGGTGTGGCGGCCATCTTGCGAAGAGACTCTGGGCTGGTGGCCATTTTGCGAGGAGACTTGAGTGGCGGCCATCTTGCGAAGAGACTCTGGGCTGGCACTCTGGTGTGGTGAGTACTGTAGGATTGCAGGGTTCCTCATCCGCAAGCCCCGCAGTAAACGAGGAACCACTCAACCGGAGTGCAAAGTCAATATATTTAGCCAGAGTCCAGTGAAGAGTGTGACGTGGCATTAACTTGTGAGGCCAAAACGGAAAATTTCTTGAAGTGCCACATCATTAAAGTCTACTAAATGGCACAGTCCACAAAAATCCTCCACATAATCCTCAATCGTCCGATGGCCTTGAAGTTACTGCAGAAGTGCAACTGCTGGGTTAATTTTTTCGGTCAAGTATTCTGTAACGATATTCCACTGGAGGCAAGTTTAAAGGGTTAGTTCACCCAAAAATGAAAATTAGCCCATGAATTACTCACCCTCAAGGCATCCTAGGTGTATATGACTTTCTTCTTTCAGACGAATCCAGTCGGAGTTATATTAAAAATTGACTTTGATCTTCCAAGCTGTTTAATGGCAGTCAGCGGTGCCATTAATGTTGCAGTGCAACAGTCCAAAAGAAGTGAAATAAAGCGCATCAATCCATAATAAAAAGTGCCTCACATGGCTCCAGGGGGTGAACAAATGCCTCATATAGCGAATCGATGCATTTTTGTAAGAAAAATAACCATATTTAAAACTGAATCAATTTAATCTAGCTTGCGCTCACTGTTGTACACGGAAGCAGCTCCGGGCAGATGATGTATGAGGTCGGCTTTGCGCATGCGCCGCTCAGAAGTGACGAACGTGGAAGCGCAGGGGAGAGATCAAAACAAAACAACTTTAGAAGTACAAAACGAGGATTTGTAAAAAAGAATGTCGGAGGATTTCGATATAAGCCAAGAGGAGACTGGTTTTCCTTTACTAAAGTAAGGAAACTTTGCTTCCTTTGCTCCTGTAAACAAACGTTGTTTTTTTACAAGACTTACCGGCGCATGCGCAACGCCGACATCTTACATCTAAACAAAACGGCACATGGGTTCTTAAACTCGCCATTAGTGGAATATCGTTACACTCCTCTTATATGGCATGAAGTATTTTTTATGTATATTTTATTTATTTTATATGTATATTGAAATTATTAGAATTTAAAATGACTATTTTCTATTTTAATATATTTTATAATGTAATTTATTCCATTATGTAATTAAAGTATTAATTTCTTTTAAATCTTGCTGACACCAAACTTTTGAATGGTTTAACCTAAAACTTAAATAATAATGAACTTTTGGGTAATGAATTTATCTAGATGCTAACACTCTCCCCTGATAATGATACAGATAACAAAAAAACACTTTAAGGCATTTCTTCTGACATAGAAATCTATTTCAATTCGGCTTGCAACATAGTGAAGATCGAATAGGAACAGACAACAGGTTTATGTTTTAAAAATATATATTTTTAATTAGCCTGACTTCCATGTGAAACTGAAATACTTTCATGTCAAATTGCTTGCCTCAATTTTCAAATTTCAGTGTATTTGTAAAAGTCAATGTACACAGTGTACAAATATAATTGTAGAATGAATGGTAGCCTACGCCCAATACAATACAAAACAAAATGACATCAAGTGTTTAAATTGGTGTATTCACGCTAGTATAATATGCAAATATATAAAAGACACCCACGATACAAATAGTAACACATCAACAGAAATTCTGAAACAACAAAAATCTTATTGGCCCCAAACTTCTCAATGGCATGTTAACCTAAAAGTTAAATAATAATAAATTTTTGGTAATGATGAACTTATCTAGGTGCTAACATTCTCCCCTTATAATGATAAAGGGTCAAGTAAAACGTGACTTTCGGTGAGGTAAAACGTCCTTGACATTTATAAACCCTGCTGGGTTCTTAAAAGACAAGTAATATTGTGGTTTTAAACAAAAGCGACAAAATAGGAATGCATTCCTCCCTTCCAAGGCCCCAGATTTCTCATGCTCACCCTTTTCCCCCAAATCCCATCGTGACCTTCATTAACAGACTGTGGGAGGAACAGTTTCCCAAACAGTCTTGAAGAGAGAGATGTAATGCCTGGGAATGGCCTTGAGCAGCAGAGGTGCCTTAACATCTGTTCAGCCCTGTAACAGCCCGGTTGAAGAATAAAGGATTTAACTCGTGCACTGATGTTGTACTGTCTTCCTTTATTTGTTTATTGTCCTTATAGACTTCACAACACCGTAAGAGCTAGAACAGATGAATAAACAATATTGGAAATTGTAATGAATTATCATTCATAAAAATGAAACAAAAACAATCGACCTTACAGCAACAAAATTACTAAATTAATACTAACATTCATCGTAAATAACATAAAATTACTCGTAAATAAACAAACACATAAAACGGGCATAGAGACACGATGCGCAATATATGTGTGTGTATATAAGTGCGTAAATGTTCTTGTCTACCTTGTTCTCCTTTCCAACCAGGTGCCAAACAACAAAGTCAAAAAACAAAACAAAATACTGCAAAATAAAACAACAAACAGATGCTTAAATTCACTTAAAAGTGTCCTTAATCCTAAAATCCAACGCCGTGACCCGTTTCCGTCTTTGCGCGCTCTCTCTCCGTATTCGCGATCTCCGTGCATGAGCGGGCTCTGAGCACTTCCGTCAAGCCGCCTTTCAAAATAAAGGTCTCTATCGTTAAATAACTTATAGAGTACAAAGTAACATTCCAAAATATAACAAACACTTAAGAAAGGACAGAATTAAATAATATAAGAATAATATATAAATCCTGGAAACTAATTCAAATAACAGAGGGTTATTTACAAGCCCTGCTCATTATGAGTCAAAGTCGTGATGTTTGCCTTAATTCACTATCTACTTGTCTACAAGAAGACTGAACCAGTGGCTCAGAAGTAACTTCAAACAAACTATCAGGAGGCAGGCCAAAACTAAATGTGCCACTGAGACGCTCATCTGTTTAAATGGTAGTGTGGGTTTCTTCTCCTTCCAAACGCTGTTATCCTAGATGTGTGCAACTTTTGCAGCACAAATCCATCAGTGAGACATCATTCATTATAGACACATTCAGTGTGGAGATAGATGAGGGGAAAGAAATGTTATCACATGCTTGCTTGTTCTGTTCAATCCAAAATGGTGACAGGTTACTGTCAGGTAAATATTTAAATATGCATTGCAGACTTGCTGAATCACATTTATGTGGATGTGCTTATATTATTTATCCCTATTTCAGTTGGTCAAACTCTCCAGATCTATTAGAATTGTGGTGGGGCATTAGTATGAGGATATTATTAAGAGCATATATGAACTCTATATGTACCCTAAAACAACAAAGTGACTCCAGTCCAGCTTTTCAAATGCTTCATTCAGATGTCTGACGTGTTGACGTGAAAAAAAAGATAAACTTTATAAATCTCAGTGTTAGAGAGCCATCTTGTGGATACAGTTGGTACCTTGTCATTCGAAAACATCAACAATATACAGCTGATTTAGTAGGTTTTAAAACACCAAAAGCAAGCAGTGTCAGTGAAGGGCATGCTTGAGATTAAAAGAGACATGATGTGGTTTGAAAATGAAGAAAAATCAAGGTAAATATCACCTTTGAATTGAATATTTTATTGTGCGTCATTACCAAACATCTCTAAATTAAGCAAAGAATGTAAATACATCTCATTTGCTTTTAGAATACAGTAAATGGCAGCAATGAAATTAACTTAATAGTCAGCCACTATATTCCAAAAATGTTTTAGATTTCCACCTTATGATGCTATTAAACACAGTTCATTGTTTGAGATGACAGTGGCATAAATGCCGGTGTTCTGACAAACAATGCTATCTATCAGATTATGCTACCAACACTGTATTTACCCTACTGTAAGGGTAGGTGTACATGTTAATAAAGCCTCACACCTTATTAATACCATGCTGGAAGCAAAATCTGATAGGTAGCACTTTTCGCTATCGAATTATGCTACCATCTGTTTTAATGGGAGGTAGCAAAATCTGACAGGGTAGCACAAATCGTCAGAACACCGGAAGTACGACCTCAACCTCCCACCTCGGGAACTGGAAGCGTCAATAAATTTGAGGTGTATTCAGATGAAGATTAAATGCCACTTAGCGATTGGCTGTCGTAGTGATTGCATCATCAGTTTCCAGTGCTCATTTTCGAAGGTTTTGCTCTTTTTGATGTGGATGTGACCAATCAAACGTTTGGAAGAATTCTTTGAAGGCTGAATTTCGTAAACAGACACTATAATGGTGCACTCTCTGATCTGTTGATCTGGCAACACAAAGGTCAGGACCTCATTGAACACAGTCACCTCCCAACGCTTCTTCTGTTTTGTCCTCTGATGTCGAAGTTTGCAGTGGTTGCAGGTAACGCTGGTTTTGGCATAGAGAGCTGTGATAGTACAATCAACAAACAGTTTAGTCACCATGAAATCAAATTGAAAATTCTTATTTTTTAATGGAATACTGTAGTGTTTATTATAAATAATTTATCCGTGCACTTCATTATTTTTTTTAAATGTGCCCTCATAATCTTTAATAAAAAACGTTAACCTCCCCTCCCCCTCAAAACGACTCATCTTCTCCTCTCTCTCTCTCTCTCTCTCTCTGTTTAGGATGTTTTGTGCCGTTGATCGTCGTCGTCATCCTTAATAAATAAAACATTTATTCATGCTTGGGTGTCGGCTGTGAATCCAGTGGAGAAGAGAAATCCCCCACCACTAACTGCAAACTGGCATTCAGATCTGCCTCCATTTTGTTTGCAACGCCCCAGCTTCCAACGATCCAATCAATTCCCGAAGGACAAATCAAGTCCCGCCCTCTCATTTCAGATGCCGTTTCACTCGGATATACGTCACAGTAGAGAAGAAAAGACAATCGCAACTTCCGTTTCATGCCGACTTTAAAGATAATTTAAAAGTCATTTTTCAAGATTTATTAAGCTGGGTAATGTTAAAATGTAAATTAACTTTTGTTCATTGTTAGTTTATAATGCATAAATTAATATTCAATTAAAGGCTATCAGTAAGGGAAGATTCATCGGTACGCCAGTAGGTGGCATAACTGACTATAATTATTAGTGGGTCATTTGTTCAACGAAAAATGTTCGAAAAATAGTTCATTTAATGAACAAAACACCATACTGTGCGCTGCAACAGTTCTGCTGTAGATTTGTTTGGAATTATTTTCCATTGGCGGAGCAAAAAATTCATAGACTGGCAATACTTTGTATTTAAATGGAAGGAAGGAATGGAATGGAATTAAGTATGGAAGCCCGTTTCCGCCACTGTATAAAAAATAAAAAAAAGGTAATTGCATAATTGCGAGATATAAACTCATAATTGCGAGTTATAAAGTCATAATTGCGAGATAAAAAGACCGAATTGTTTCGCAATTCTGATTTTTTTTCTTGCAATTGCGAGTTTGTATTTGTGACTCTTTGTTTATTTGTGACTCTTTTTCTCAGAATTGTGAGATATAAACTCACAATTGTGAGTTTTAAATTCCAGTTCTGAGGAGAAAAAAAAAGACTGATATGTTCTTAGAATTGTGATTTTAGGCTAACGGTGCGTTCCAAACGGGATATATTGCCCTCCGAAGGGCACTTCGGAGTGAAAACAATCATGGCCGCTATATTGAAAGGTCGTTCCAAACCGAAGTGCTCAAAACTGGCCACTTCAGAGGGCCCTTCGGAATGAAGGATTTCGCAGGGTACAACTGATGGACACCCTTTGCGCGGATTCTTTCCATAATGACGGCGCCTCCGTGTGGGCACGGGATGATGACCAACGTAGAAGGGCACTTCAAGAAACAGTTGTTTGGTCCCCTACACCAGTGAATCTCAACCTTTTGGCGTACCGGACCCCAATCCAATTCAGAACCATCCTCAAGGACCCCCAGAACAAAATTGACTCGTATCATTTGTGTCTTTGTGAGGACAAAATGCAGTCAAGTATAATTCAAGTTAGCTGACTTGTCCAGTATTTGGCCATATCATCAGCTATATTGGATTTTTCTTTCATGGGAACGTCATGTCAAAATATACAAAATTTATAAAAAAAATCATACTTTATACGGACCCCCTGGCCTTATGTCAAGGACCACTAGGGGTCCACGGACCCCTGGTTGAGAAACACTGCCCTACACCCTTCAACCCTTCAAAGCTCTCACTCCGCTGGGTAAACCCTTTGAAGGGATTAGGGCATAGGGATGAGCCCTTCCGAATGGAACGCAGGGTATATCTCACAATTCTGACTTAACTCACAATTGCGAGTTTATATCACACAATTCTGACTTAATTTCTCAGAATTGTGAGTTTATATTTCGCAATTCTGACTTTATAACTCACAATTGCGAGTTTATATCATGCAATTCTGTGGAAAAATTCAGAGTTGCCAATTTATATCTTGCAATTCTGACTTAATTCCTCACAATTGCGAGTTTATATCTCACATTTCTGAGAAAAAAAGTCAGAATTGCGAGTTTGTATCAGGCACTTCTGTGAAAAAAAGTCAGAATTGCAAGATGTAAACTCGCAATTGTGAAACTAGAAATGATGTCTAATTAAAGCTATAGAAATTAGTGATGTTCGGTTCTTGAACGAATCGTTCTTTTGAGCCGTTTCTCAGGAAGTAACCAGTTGAGCCGGTTCACAAATCGAACTGAATCGAACTTTAGTTCCGGGTTGATGACGCATAAAAATGTATCAGTTTGCAGCACAATTAACAGTGCAGTTTATTTCAATTTCATTTATGTATAAGTATACACTCATTATTCCTCACCTCTCTCAGTCTTATTGGGATGACATACTGTGCGGATCTTCAACACTCCCACCTCCAGCCTCTGAGATGTAGGCATGTATTTCAGAGAGAGCAGTGCCTCACCAACCATATCCTACACAGAAATTGTACCAATTGTTTTTCATCTCATAATTTCCAATTTGTTATACCAGGATAAAACTTACTTTCTTGGGTACTTGCAGATCCTCTCTTAACTCCAGGGGATATGAGAGCTTCAGACTGTTCAGGGGAGCACGGGCCTCTCCTAGAATTCCATGTCTTGAGAATTTATCAAAATCCCGAACCTAAAAGATAAAATCTAAAGTGAACTGATGTGGTTACAATAAAATAAGATGGTAGGCCCGTTACATACCTCAAATCTAACAGTGACTCTTGGTACTTCCTCCTCAGCCAGGGTGCAAGAGAACTGATCTCCAAACACAGGACTGCAGCTCTTCTTCACTAGACGTGTCTGCCATTCGTCCAGAACACACTGCATTGAACTCTGCTCCTCATCCTCTCTTTCTGCCCACAACAACCGCACCCAAACAAACGGGTCCACGCTATGACTGAAGTCTCGCATGGCTAGATCTTGGGCGTCCAGTACCGTCACCACCAGTTTGGACTGCAGCTGATCGTAGAATAGTGAAAAGCGCAGAGATCCCTGGATATTCTCCTCTTCCAGATCTGCCATGCTAGCAACTAGATCTAAACTACTGCCCAGGTTAGTGCAAGAGGTGCTAGGGGACAGTCGGTGGCTCAGTTCCTCATAATGAACCTCCATCTGATGGACAGAGTGTGTATCTGGTCTAATTTTCTAGTTATAGTCTTATTGGATATTTAGAAATACACACATGTGGTTAGCAACCAAATCTGTGAAACGTGTTTTTGATCTATTTTGTTTGATCTAGGTCAGAGCAAGCAAAAACTAGGAAGCAAACACAGTACAAAATGGATGCATTCCAGGTTATGAAGATAATGATGGTTTATGCAAATTAATCTTACCTTAGCGTCATTTGTTTGTGTAGCATACTGAAAACCTCCGCTCCTAGCCGACAGGCTATCTGCTAACAAAATATTCACTGGAATCTAATAGATGTTGATAGATATTCTGCATAAACCTCATTAGCATGTCTTCTGTAACGTTTTATTTGATACACTTTTCAAAAGTTTTGGGTCAGTACGTATTTTAATGTTTTTGAAAGAAGTCTCTTATGCTAACCAAGGTTACATTTTATTTGATCACAAATACAATAAAAACAGTAATATTCCAGTCTTTAGTGTCACATGATCCTTCAGAAATCATTCTAATATACTGCTTTGGTGTTTATCAATATTTTTTGTGGAAACAACAATTTTATTTATTTGATGAATAGAAAGTTCAAAAGAACAATGCATTTGAAATAACGATCTTTTGTAACATTATAAATGTCTTTACTGTCCCATCTGATCAACTTTTCAATAAAAGTATTCATTTTAAGTATTCAACAACAACAAAAATATCTTACTGACCTCAAACGTTTGAACAGTACTCTAGATATAATAAATAATATATACCTCTTATACTATGCATCTAAGCCAAAAATACAACATGCTTATCTAAAACTACATGTTTATAGTAATATTATGTACTAATCTTGTGTAATATTAGGTGAAATATAAAAATCAATCATTCTCATTTGCATGAGAATTTACCAGGTCTTCGTGAAACAGGAAACCGTGTACAGTAGCGGTAAATCTGCCATATCAAAAGGCAGAGGGCTATAAGGAAAAGGACAACAGATATGCCCAAAATACTATATTCCAATTCCTCTGAAAATGACAGTTGAATTTCTCTGAAGGACAGACCCAAAACGGCAAAGAAAATCATGTCTTTCTGCCATGTACAGACCTGGAAATGAAGGACATAAAGTTACTTTTGTTGGAATTATTGATATTGGTTGATATTCATATTTATCCAGACAAGAATCAGATTTCTATAATACTGTATACACTGTTAGTAATATAGTATTTTACATAATATATAAAGTAAAAAAAGTATTTTTACATGTCAGTCTGTTTTGAGATACTGTTCAGGGAAAGACAAGTGTGGATTCTTGCAGGCTTCTGTGTACTAAATTTATTTTAAAAAGGAAAGCACTAATAAAAGAACCAAAGGCAGAAACCCTACCTTTTCAAGCTTTAATTTTCCTCCATTAGTTCCATTTTGCGAATAAACTACGACCGGAGCGGATCCATACTGAGACGCAGTTGACAGCGATCGCCTGACAGATGATCAGCAAACACAAGGGCAAACCTGTTTGATCACTTGTTCATTCAGGTCTTATTAAACAGGCTTCATCTGTGTTACTTTCTTGAATCTACAGCTGAACCATAAGATGGATATGATGCGTTTCATGTAGAACTGCCCTCTTCTTCTTTCTTTACTACTACACTGTGCAAATTCAATGGCCAGTTTATCACTGCGTGTATCCAAATAGCCACAGCATGTGAGATTAGATAATTGCTTATGGAAAAGAGTATCAGTATTGTATGGGAGAACCTCCATTTGCCTCTTAGAACTAAATAATATTCATAGAAATGTATATGTATATGAAAAAAACTGTAGATGATTCTATAATAAAATAGAAACAGTAGATTGATTATTATGATGCATAACTGTTCTGTGCAATGAGATATAGCTAAACATAAAGATATGGACTAAGCTGAACTGTTTATTTACTGTGTGTATGTGCATGTGTTTATAAGAAAATAGTTATGTCTTGAAATTTGTGTAAAGAAATAACACTATTCTGCCACCAAGAGATCAGAATATTCAAAGATGTTACAGAATACAGCTTTATTCATACATATACAGTTTTATGATTTAACAATAATAGCTAACTAATTTAATGTCAGTACAGTCTTTAATGTGAAAAGCCACCTACAACATTTTTATGCTTTACAAAGCTATAAATAAATAATAAATAGGCTAAAAGGTAGTTTTTATTGTCCTTTTCTGAGGACTGTTATACCCTGCTGTACGTTACGATTATAACTTAAATTCTGAATGTTATTCACAATTTTGGCTGTTTGTTGCAGTTAAACAAGAATAAGTGGTGAAAAGATTGTTAATTATTTACCAGACAAGATGTTATCATTATTTCAGTGCTTTTAATGCCAATATGTCACAATAATTTAATCATGGTCCATTCTTATTGCTGTCACATTCACCATCCCAAATAATAAAATAAAATTTCATAAGTACGGGGAAAATAAAAATAACCCTGAACAAGAATGTTGATTATTAAATATGTAAATATACATACATACATACATACATAGTTCATACATGTATAGCAAAACAAAAATAAAGCCTCTATTTCTGGCATCTAAAAAACAATCTGCAGCATCACCAAGGTAGTTGTTCACCAGTATAGTGAAGAAATTACCCATGATCCTTTTCAGTCAAACCACCAATCACAGACAACACACTGCAAATGCTTTCATCAGGGCTCAATGGTGCCTGTATACAAAACAATCAACAAACCACAAGAGTCTATCTCTCTTTTTAGACATTTTGTAACAATTTGCTTAGCAGATAGCTGTGATAAAGAACAGATAGAAGAAAGAGACTCACTTCAGGTCCACCCGTATCAGTGCGTACCCAGCCTGGGTGCAGAGCCATACACAGGATCCCATCTGCCTCCAGGTCCACTGCCAAGCATCTGGTGATCATGTTCAGTGCACTCTGATGCAAAGCAAATGCAACTCAGTATCTCAACTGATATATTCACATACATACTATTATAGTCTTCAATACAGAAAACTATGAAAGCCTGTTTTCACCACAGAAAAAAAAGGAATTGGATTTTTTTTTTTTTGAAATCTCACCGTTCAGACTTTGTTTCTCACAATTCTAAGAAAAAAGTGAGACTTGCAAGATACAAGCAATTCAGATTTTTTTTCTTGCATTAGCAAGTTTGTATCTTGTAATTCTGACTTTTTAAAAAGAAATTTTGAGAAAAAGGTCAGAATTGTGAGGTATAAACTCAGAATTCTGAGAAAAAAGTCAGAATTGTTAGATAAAATGTTCACAATTACCTTTTTATTTTTTTCATTGCGGAAACAGGCTTCCATAGAAAACTGTGCTTCAACAAAAGAATTAAAGGGTTAGTTCACCCAAAAATGAAAATTCTGTCATTAATTACTCACCCTCATGTCGTTCCAAACCCATAAGACCTTTGTTCATCTTTGAAACAGAAATTAAGATATTTTTGATGAAATCCTGGACCTATCTGACCCTACATAGACAGCAAGGGAACTACCATGTTCAAGGTCCAGAAAGGTAGTAAGGACATTGTTAAAATAGTCCATGTGATGACAGTGTTTCAACCATAATTTTACGAAGCATGAGAATACTTTTTGTGAGCAAAGAAAATAAAAATAACTTTATTCAACAATTTCTTCTCTGCTGGTCAGTATCCACCACCACTCACAAGAGTACCACGACGCAATACAAAAAGTGACTTAAATACAAATAGTATTCTCGTAGCTTCATAAAATTAAGGTTGAACTACTGATGTTACATGGACTATTTTATCAATGGCCTTACTACCTTTCTGGGCCTTGAACATAGTTGTTGCGTAGCTGTCTCTCAGATTTCATCAAAAATATCTTAATTTGTGTTCCGAAGATGTATGAAGGTCTTATGGGTATAGAACGACATGAGGGTGAGTAATTAATGACATAATTTTCATTTTTGGGTGAACTATCCCTATAAATGTTCATGAATATCCAAATTGACTTTCAGTGTAAACACTTATATTACTTTGTCCCTTCCCTGGGAATTAACACTTTTATCTTGACATTAAGCTCCAGGAGCACTATCACAAACCTTTGATGTTCTGTATGGGTACCATTTGAAGGTGTTGGCACGATCACTTCAGTACAGCTCAATTGAACCCAGTAGAGAAGTCATATTAATGACTGCTGCTCTGTGAATGCCCATCCCCTTCCCTGTGCCCTTTGCAGCTGCTCGCTTCAGCAGTGGGATCATGGCCTGCATGACAAGTTCAGTAAGTCAGAACGTTTTCAGACATTTGTGTTGAGAGTAGATATGTGTGCATATTGTGTCTGGATTTAATTTGAGAAATGAAACCTTGGTGATCATCAACGGGGTAACAGAGTTGGTATGGAAGTTTTCCAACATCTTGTCTGCGGTGACTGTCTCAAGGTTGGCAACTACATTAATTCCAGCATTGTTGATGAGACAGTTCAGACCTTCCTCTTGAACAAGCTGTTCCACCTCAGATGCAGCTCTCTCTATACTCTCCTGACATGTAACATCTAGCAACAGAGACGTCCACAATTAGAGTCAGATAAACAAACTCTTAATTTCAAATACAGCTTCTAGATCAATAGATTAAAAGATTCATAACTGGTGTCACTAGCCAAAAATGGGTAGCTAGTTCTTTATTTTATTTTTTTCCGCAGCGGGGAGAAAAACTAGACAACATGCATGCCCTCATCCACTAAATCATTAAGAAAAAAATGTAAGGTAAAAGAAAATCTGACTCTTCCCCGTTTTCATTAAGTTTAAGGCAGACACATTTGTTGTTGTTTATGCATTTATAAAACTGTCAATTTTACGGTAGTTCATGGTAATGTTAATCCTTTAATTTAACCCTTGAGGGATTTTTTTTTTTTTTTTAACAATAAAAATGTGTGTGTTAGCTCGCCACCTAATGTCCAATAAAAAACTGGGTCAAGAAGCAAAACCAGTCGAGAACCACTTATCCAGATTAGACGTGCTTTAGTACTTACCCAGTTTAATAATGTGTGTTTTGATGTTCTTCTGCCAACATGTGCAACTCCTATAAAACAAACAGGCCTTTTAAACCATTGTAAACTTTTTTTTCTTTTATAATTATTACACGTGTGGCCTTTAGGTCCGCGTAATAATTAAAACTACATGAAATATCTTATTCTTTAAAAAAATTATCACTAAAAAGCTAAATAATATGTAACTTAACCTAAAATGTTCATGTTTAAATAATGCATGTTGATCGTAATTCTCAACTAGGCATGTGCACGTTCTCCTGCAGCCAAGATGACTGTAAATGATCTGGGGTTGGTTTCTAATGTTTGTACAGTAGGCCTAATGCAAATAGGCCTACTACTGTCTGCTCACAGCATTACCTTGGCTCCATCTGGATTGCGAGCAGTAGCGATAATCTTCCCAGGAGAGAAGCCTCCCGTTACCAGACTCAACTATCTGCAGCCCGAGGCCTCGACTGGCTCCGGTGACCGTTAGGTTTGAACAGTTTCAGTCATTTTGTCACTTTAATCGAGAACACGAGTTTAATTTCCTATCTTGAACGAGACGATACAAGTTAGATGACAGCACCGTCACGTGATCCGGGAATCGGCTGTCTCCATTGCGTCACCACAGTCGACAATTCCCTTATAGCTCCGCTTCACCATATTTAGAAGTAGCTTTATTATAAAATACAATCATGTGACCCACAAAATGATGTTTACATAAGCTTTCCCTAAAAAATTAAACACTCGAGTTTTCGTTGAGCTCACCTTTATTCTGTTGTTCATTGTTTAAACAGAGTCATACAGTACTACTCGTCACATTTCGATGTCTATTCCGGAGAACTTCGGGAGAAATTTCATAAATTTGCTTTAGGAACACAATAATTAGTTATACAAATATATATATTTGAACAGTTTTTCAAACCTGAATAATCCTTACAAACCATGGCATGTTCAACATTATCAACACCCACACACTAAACACGTAAAGCGTTTCTTAAACCATCAATTAACCACTGAAATATCAGTTATACTTTGTTCAGTTTTCATTCCAAAATTAATCTTAATTCAATTTTGTCCACAGATGCAGTGACAATTAAAAAAAAAAAATGTTTGACATGAGTTTTATGACAATCGATCATTACTAATAATGAGCTTACGCTGCAGTATAGAATAAGTGCCTTACAGTCATAAACATGTCTAAGAATGTGTTATGGCTCAAGAAGACCTTTGATGCCGAATCATCAGTTTGATAAGTGTAATTGTTTATGCTCCTCTAGGTGAAATGACCATGTTAAACTGGTTACAGCCCTTCAAAGATTTTGCAATTAATGTCCAAACATGAAATCTGGTTTACTCCTTTCAATGATTTCTCTAAAGCATATGGGGTAACTTTTCAATCACTCTTATTTAGTTATTGGTTTGAAAACAAAAACATGATTTTTAAATGTCATTAACTGTTCTATCGGAACATTTTGTACCATAAAAAAAAGACATTCTTATCAGTTCTGACACAGGAAATCGTGATAAGCGATATCCTTTAAAGCTTGTTTTTATCACTTTGAAAGGAAGAATCCTGCCTTAATTTATTGATTTTCTCACATTCAGAGTCATGAATTAATATTAATAATACCAAATCAAGTGAACTGGAAGTCTACATTAGTCCTATTTCATATCTGGTGCTAAAAGACATGCAGCAGAAGACTTTAAATCATTTAAATTACTTTTTCTTGCTCTGTCTGCTGAAACTACAGTCTCAGGAGCCAGCTTCACTTGGTAACAGCATGGATGGCGTGTGCTAGATATCCCACGTTTGCAGACGTCACACCAGCCACAGAGATCCGGCCGTCTTTTGTCATGTATATAGAGAATTCTTTAATCAGACGCTCCACCTGACAAAGAGCCATAAAGAAGACAAGCAGAGAAAAACCAGTGAGAAAAGGCTGACAGTGAAAATAGCTGAGGTCTTATCAGAGATTCCCAGAATGCACTTCCACTTGACTTGCCTGCTCCGGTTTGAGTCCCGTAAAGCAGAACATTCCAATCTGGTCAGTGACATGCTGCCAGTTGTGAGTGGAGCCCTCCTTCTTCAGGTTCGACACAAGCATCTCCCTCATCTTAATGATGCGGTCGGCCATGTCTTTCACCTCCACGAGCCTAAGAGAAAAACGGTAAAGCGACAGTCTGTAGAGCTCAGTTCTCATTGGCTGTGTTTGTGATGGGACTTTATCTCAGGACTCACCATTCTTTGTAGAGTTCAGGCGTGTTGAGAATGGTGGAGGCGATACGAGCTCCATTCATAGGGGGGTTGGAGTAGATGGGCCGAATGAGAATTTTCAGCTGGGATTCCACACGCTTAGCCTCTTCAGCATCCTTACAGACCACCGTGAAGCCCCCTACACGCTCACCTGAAGATACAAAGGTACAGAGCACTGACCTAGAGCACTTTTCTATTCTTAAGTATTATTAATAATAATATTTCAGTTAAAATACAAAGCATTATATCTCTCAAAATATGATAAATTTACACAAGAAGCAACACAGATTTTGTTTCACTTGTTTATAAGTTAAAAACTAGTGAAATTTTTTTTACTAGTGTAATAAAAAAAAAAACACTTACACTGCCATTCAAAAGTTCGGGGTCAGTAAGATTTTTTTAAAGAACTGAATACTTTCATTCAGCAAGGATGCAGTAAATTGATCAAAAGTGACAGTGTAAAGACATTTATATTGTTACAAAAGACTTATATTTCAAATAAATGCTGTTCTTTTGAACTTTCTAATAATAAAGAATGCTGGAAAAAATGTAGTTTCCACTAAAATAATTAAGCAACACAACTGTTTAACATAAATTATAATAAAATGTTTCTTGAGCACCAAATCGGCATGTTATAGTGGTTTTTGAAGGATCACGTGACACTAAAGACTGGGGCCTGTACCACGATGGTAGATGAACAAATTCAGAGTTAAGGCCCGTTCACACCGATAACGATAACTATAAAGATAACTATAAAAATAACGATATTAGCGTCCACACCAGCGAACGATATCGTCTGTTTATTCTAAGCGCACATGCATCTGCCGCTTTAAATTCTCGAGCTCGTTACAGCAGGATGGATTCTGATTGGCTGTCAATTTTTTATCGTTCATCAGCTGGAGAAAAATCATTTTGAAAGTGATTCCAATGATATCGTTTCTCTTTGTCTTTATCGTTATAGTTGTGGTGTGGACTCTGCTATTCTTTAATATGGAGAACGATTTTTAGAACTATATCTTTATCGTTATCTTTATAGTTATCGTTCTTGGTGTGAACGGGGCTTTACAGGATTAGTTTCGAGTTGACAAAATCAAACCACTCCAATCCAGCTTTGTTGGTACCATGATGCTGATCATCAACTTTCTTTGTCAACTCAGGCTTTGATCCTGAGTTTGTGGAGCACGTGCACATGAATGTGTGACATCACTGGCGAACAGCCAATCACGAGCCTTAGTTAAAGGTTAAAGGTTTTGCTAAAGGTTAAGAAATTGAAGAATATGATGAATTTAAATGCATTTACAATGAAAAAAGTACTTGTTCATGAAAGAGGACAAATAAAGGAAATTAACTAGCTTTATCAGTGCAGTCACAAGTGAAACTTAAGTTCGTTTATATAGTTGGAAATGTACAGCGATAGAGACTCGAACATGTAAGGTAACGTAGTCATTTTTAAAGCTTTATCTATTGATTCTACAGCTTATTTATATTACATACGATCTGTATATATTAACATTCATTTAAAATAAATGATTTATAATAACTGTTAAACTAAAATTGCTCGAGTGTAATGGATTAATTATAATATAAATCATATAAAATAACTCTTAAGTAATTAATGAATGTGTGACATCACTGGCGAACAGCCAATCACGAGCCTTAGTTAAAGGTTAAAGGTTTTGCTAAAGGTTAAGAAATTGAAGAATATGATGAATTTAAATGCATTTACAATGAAAAAAGTACTTGTTCATGAAAGAGGACAAATAAAGGAAATTAACTAGCTTTATCAGTGCAGTCACAAGTGAAACTTGTTATATACAGCGATAGAGACCCGAACATGTAAGGTCACGTAGTCATTTTTAAAGCATTATCTATTGATTCTACAGCTTATTTATATTACATACAAGCTGTATATATTAACATTCATTTTAAATAAATGATTTATAATAACTGATAAACTAAAATTGCTTGTGTGTAATGGATTAATAATAATATCAATCATATAATTATATAAATCATATAAAATAACTCTTAAGTAATTATCATTAAAGCCAGACAATTTTTTTTAGTAATAGTGACCTTTAATTTGGAGCAAGAGAAACTGGGAGAGTGACTTTTTTGTGTCAGAGTCAGACATGTGTCACTTTGTTAACATCTGATTGGTCCAATTTCAGTTTGAGATCTCTAACTCAGAACATAGCCTGCCCTGGAGCAAATTAGCTGTGGAGCATAAGTTTCTATGACAATGAACGCAGCTAAAAGCCAAGCCACTTTCATGATACCTAAAATCCAGGATTGGTGCCAACAAAACTGAAACTCACCTGGATAGCCAGCTAATCCGGCTTCATGGTACAGGCCCCTGGAGTCATGGCTGCTGAAAATTTAGCGTTGCTAAATTTTAGAGCTGTCAAGCGATTAATCGCATACAAAATAAAAGTTTTTGTTTGCATAATATATGTGTGTGTTCTGTGTATTTATTATGTATACAGTGGGTACGGAAAGTATTCAGACCCCCTTAAATTTTTCACTCTTTGTTATATTGCAGCCATTTGCTA
>NW_015544135.1:832776-833176 GCF_001515605.1 Sinocyclocheilus anshuiensis | reverse complement strand
ATACATATATATATATATATATGAAGAGTTAATTTGCAAAAACCGATAAACGCCACTTTAAAAAAAAAAAAAGAGCTGATTGCCGTGCATTATTCTCCACATATAGCGCAATCTGAACCCTAAACACGTTTTGTCAAAAAAGCTGGTATTGTCCACTTTCAAGGCATCGCGAATACAGCCCGACCGATATGGGTTTTTTGGGGCCGATACCGATATATAGGTCGATATTCTTTGTGTATATTATAGTACTGCTTTTGCCAAAAAACGACTGTTGGAGTTACCTGCTTTTGCTATGAAACAAACTTTTAATATGTAAAAAAACATACTTTAATTTTGTAAATTACCTGTATTTGTTTAAGTTATTATTACTTAATCAAAACAACCCAACTGCAGTTTGATT
>NW_015544135.1:819190-832706 GCF_001515605.1 Sinocyclocheilus anshuiensis | reverse complement strand
ATTTCTGAAAAAAAAAAAAAAAAAAAAAAAAGGAGTTATCGGTTTTTGCAAATGAATTCTTCATATGAATACACACACATACAGTATATATTTTGAAAATATTTACATGTATTTACATGTCTATATTTATATTCATATAATTTATATTATATATATATATACATGCATGTGTGTGTATTTATATATACATAATAAATAAACAGTACACGTACATATATTATGTAAACAAAAACTTTTATTTTGTATGCGATTAATCACGATTAATCATTTGACAGCACTACTAAATTTATTTGCCAGTTATCTTAAATTGTAATATTTACAATATTACTGCTTTTACTGGATTTTTTTTGATCAAATAAATGCATCTTTACATGCGTCTTTTAAAAATATTTTTACCGACCCCAAACTTTGAGTATTCAAATATTAAAGACACACTCAATGAAAACTCTTAAAATTACAATATATTAGTGTTGCTTTAAGTAAATATATCTTGTATATACACATGTTTAATTTGTATATAAGTGCAAATTGAGGATTTGTTTTAATAATATATTCGATGCTCACCATACAGGCCCATGTTTTTAGCAAAAGACTGGGACAGAAGAATGTTGTGCCCCTGCTCAATGAAATAACGCACAGCCCAAGCATCCCGATCAATGTCACCACTGGCAAATCCCTGGTAAGCCATGTCAAAGAACACCAGGAGATTTCTTTTCTGTTGAAATCAGAGCGAAGAAACTTATCACTAACATAGCCATTCATTTGAGACTGAGGACAGTCATTCTTTTATCGGTCCAACTGGTCAAACATAAAGATAAGGCAAGGACAAGATAATATATAAGCTTTCCAACTATATCTCTCTGTCACTTTACTGTGTGGGTTTTCTGAGACCTATGGTCAGCTGGATTTTGGACTTTAATTTAATGCCAGAACCAGTTACCTTGATCAGAGCGGCCATCTCTTTCCACTGCTCGGGCCTTGGGTCCACTCCTGTGGGATTATGAGCGCACGCGTGCAGAACAATCACACTCTTCTCAGGGATTTTCTGAAAGAGAATATATTTAAATAAATAAATCTTATTTAATTTATAGGATTTTCCCCCACACTTTATTAATACTTGACTATGCAAAGAAAAGGGGGATCAGAAGAAAATCAGAGAGCTAAAATGCAACAAATGCACAATGTTTATCCACAATAAAGTACAAGATATAAAAACGTTTCTCTTACTGAAATATCATCCAAGGCTCCTTTAAAGTCAAAGCCACAGGTTTTGGGGTCATAGTAGGAGTAGGCCTTTAGCTGCATGCCTGCATCTCTGAAGATAGGGGTGTGGTTTCCCCAGGAGGGTTTAGGCAGGTACACGTCCTGGGACGCATTGTGGAATCGTGACTAGCCAAGAAAAAGTGAGAGAGACAGAGCTGTGACTACTTGTGGTGAGCTACATTTCATACGTTTTAACCCCCTTTTTAATCAATAATCACCAGACATAACAACAGAGTCAACAGTGATCACCCACTTCTTCAGTAGCCTTGGTTCTATAAAAGTATTATTATAGTCTTGAACCAGAGCAATCAGGCCTAACACAGCACCACAAACTCAAAAAAAAAAAAAAGATATGAAAATAACATACCACAAAGTTAGCACCAACACGTAGAGATCCAGTTCCTGAGATAGTCTGGACGGTGATGTTCTGTGGGCAAAGAAAACTGGCAATTAACAATCACATCTAATAATTTAATAATCAAAAGACTTAATTTCAAAATGTTTTGCTTTAAACTACTTACTCTTCCGCTCTTTAAGACCTCATTATCAGGTCCAAGAGCCAGCTGAGCGCAGGCCTTTGAAAATTCTGCCAACCCTCCAATAGGAAGGTACTCTTTATCCAACTTCTTAGCAGCAATCTGGGCCTCAGCCTGACAATACCAAAATCTGTCATTTGTTTTGGGCAGGGATTAGAATATTAAAGCTTTAGTTGGCTGATTGGAAATGGATAGCATTATGGACAATTGCTGATTTAAATGTAGGCCAGCTATAAAACACAAAAAGTCTAAGAAGGTAAAATAGTATAACCAGGGTGAAACTTAACAAGACGATAGCATAAAGTACGGCAATTGTTACATTATAATAAAAGGGATAGTTCACCCAGAAATACAAATTCTAACATAATTTGCTCACCCTCTACTTGCAATTGATCTCCATTGTATTTTGTTATGAACTTTTTGGTTACCAACAACCTTCAAAATATTCTCGTGTGTTCAACAACTAAAAGAAATTAATTCAGGTTTGGAACAACTTGTGGGTGAGGAGATATAACAGAATTTTCATTTTGGGGTGAACTATCCCTTGAAGGTGTGTAAGATATGTAAGATGGCACCTTTCGGACACAGCTCAGAACAAACGGCTTGCCCTGATCGTCTCTATAAGCTCCTACTCCAAGGTTCATCTTCTTGGGGTTGGTGTCACGCTTGAAAGCCTCTGTGACACCCAGGATGGGATCAGGGGGTCCCATCTGTACCTCAGTCCACCATGAGCTGAGAGAAAAAAAAGAATACTCTTTAGTTAAGTATTGACTGCAAGTATGCTGCTCCAGCCAAATAGTTATTACTGCATATTGTCATACGAAATTGATATTTATTTTATAGTTAAAGCATATTTTATGATATATAAAAGTCTAATTGATATTTAAAAGTTACATTTTACTTTCAGTCTTGCCTAAGCTTTTGGAAGTAACTGAGGTCAAACACTCTTATAGCTTTGAACTCCAAAGAATGTGGAGCAGTGCCGAAGACTTAAGCTCAAACATCTCTAATATTTAAAAATAGACCACCTTGTCTTTACACGGTCTGACTCTAAAACCAATTTGCGTATACATTAGGATAAATATTTAGCCATTCTTTGGACATCTCATTAAAATTTCTCCAAGCTGGATAAGTTTATCATAAGGCGATTATCATTACAGAGCTTCTGTCCTTTAAACTGGTCCTTTAAAAGCTTGAACTACACTGCTAAACTCCTCTACCACCATTAATGAGACTTACAGTCATGTCTGAACTCAAACCTGGAGTTTAAAAATCCCTTTACTGTTAAGCACGTCGCATGTCTGTGTTTGTTCTGACGGATGCTTGGCACACAGTTTCAGAATGGCCACGTCCTTCTTAATAAAGAATCTGTTAGCTTGCACAGGCAAACAGTAGGTCAACTCTGTAATTACCAGCGTAAAATGGGAGTATAATTCCAATGTAAACCCCACCCACATAAAGTACTGCAAATACTCCAATGAAAAGAGGTGTACAGCACCCCACCCTCTGCATCAGAACCAATCATTTCAACCCGGCTCTAAATGTCACCTTGTGTATCAATCAGCAACTAGAACTACAATAAAAACTATACTACGTGCACAGTTGCTCCTCTCACTTTTTTGCGTTTGAGACACACTGCTACATTTTTATCCTCAACAACAGGCATTAATTAATAACAATAATGTAATGTTTAAGGAGCATATGGGGTTTTATACAGGCATGCTTCTGACTGAGAACGGGCTGTAGTGATTGGCCAGTTTTGAAGAAGTAGGTGTAATGAGGCGTTACCAGAGCATGCTTTTTGTAATATTAAGTCACAATTAAGTACACTCAAAGGGGACAAAATAAATAAATAAAATGTAGATAAAAAATAAGCAGATATAAAAACAGGTACAGTTTTTTAAATTGGTCTGGTACTATTTTCACAAGGAAGTGATACATTTTCAAAACTCTTAGTACTAATCTCACAAGTTATTAAAAGTGCACTTTTTTCAAACATTTCAGCATATTTTCAGTTGTTTTAGTACAATACACACAATCACAAAGTATCCTTTTCACTACACAAAATAGGCCTAAGTGTTTCATCTATATAAATGTTTCATTCACAGTAACTGCCTTTCCTACTTACTGTAACCATATTTTGGGGACAAATTGGTACCCAGAAGTAAGCAAAACTTGACAAAATTGCCTAAAACCTCCCTTTGAGGACGTCTTCATTTGTAAAAACGTGTGTTTTGCTATTTTGGAACATACTACAGCAGGACACAAGGGAGATGAACTGATCAGAGATGTATCAGAAGAAGGGAGACAGATGGCATCAAATACAGCATTTTACATTACATTATGCCATGTGATACTGTATGTAGAAGCATTACCATGGTAAAGACTGCACATTACTATAACTCGCCCTTTATCTGAAAAGTTCAGCTAGAGTATAGATTCAGTCATATGGCACAGTAAGGACATTTACTGCATTGACAGTAAACTCTGTTCTAGCACAAAACCTTATGGCCATGTCATAACTTCATCACACCTTTTGATAACACACTGGATAAAAACGTTTACAAACATTAAGGATTTTATGCGAGTTAGGTAATGTAAGTGTATTTTCTACACTTACATTACCTAAGTGTAGAAGTATAGTTTTTATTGTAGTTCTAGTTGCTGATTGATACAAGGTGATTGACAGTTATTGCCTGTATTACTGTAATTATTTCAGCAACAAACGTGATTTGAAACATGAATCTTGCATTGTTTGCTCTTGGATGAACTGATTGTTAAAAGTACTAAATTGAAAGAAGATCTTACTGTTGTGTTTTGGTGATTAAACCAAATGTTCTCAATGCATATCACAATGATCTTGGGTTCTGAAACAATGATTATGTGCAATGAAAATATGCGCAAACTACAATGAAATCATGAGATCAGGGTTTAAAAAGAATGACTAGTGGTGTTACAAGTGTGATGAGTTTAAGATTTTGTACTAACAGTTTTGAAAATGTACACCTTACTTATGAAAATAGTACCAAACCAATAAAAAAAAACTGTAAATAAAATAAGTATATAAAATAAATGGATACATTTATTCATTAATATGTTCTTTAAATTTAAATGCACTGCTAGCTTACAAAAGGTTAAGAGAAAATTAAAAATTACTGTACAAGTAGATAAAAATTAATTAGCAGACAAAATAAATTAAATTGATGACTTAAAAAAAGTGCTCTTGCTTGGCAACCAGCAGCAACAGTGAAGATTACTGATGTAACGTAATACTTTCAAAAACAGAAATAACAGTAAAAGAAGAAAAAAACTCTCAAAGGAGGCTGCTTTGTTTAACTCAAACTTACAAACTATCATGCAATAATGCCACCAAACTAACATAAAAAAAACAATCTATGAACAACCTTGAATCAGATGGTAGCCACTAGCCAGTTAGGCCTACTTGAACCTGATACATCACTAATGTCATTATGAACATGTAACGTGAAAAATATCTCGCCAGTCTGCTGATCTCCTGAACTCTGCTCGATTATCAAAGCCCTGATATATGATAACTGACATTGACGGCCGTCGTCATATGCTATTAAAATGTCTTGTTGAAATATAAGAACACTCGTTAAATATTCGAAGGCATTAATACAATAACTATGTTGAATTATAAGCACAAGGTTAATATCTCATGTGTTACAGTAGTGTCATACTGTAACTTTCAGCGGCTCTGTGCTGCTCTAGCGCTCAGTCCGCTAACTCGCTAGCACCCGCTAACTCGCTAGCACAAGCTAACTCGCTAGCACAAGCTAACTCGCTAGCACAAGCTAACTCGCTAGCACAAGCTAACTTGGCAACGGAGTGTTTACACAAGAAAAATAAAGCCTCAAGTTACCTTGCACGGAGCTGTAGGACTGCTAAAACAGGGGCCTGAGCCCCTACACTAGTCAAAATCTTGGTGGATTTCAGCAGGGCCATTGCTGGAAGCGCAGATGACTTGGTGGAAGACAAACGCACACTGGCTGGCGACTTCAACTTGTCTGCTGCTTGTGTTGTTTATAGCGCCTCCAAGGACATTGCATTGCATAGCGGCTGGAGACAAGAGGTAGTACAGTAAATGAGACGGGGATAGGAGTAAATGAGACTGAGACGTGGGTTAACCGTTAGAGGACTAGACAGCAACTAGGAGCAACTGGTCTGATGAGATTAATACTAAATTAAAGTGTGTTGTCTATATATCCCTGCTGGAAAAAAGCTGGATGGCTGATTTTAGCCAAGTCTTCCTGCCTGGTCATATCTGATTTAGCAGGCTGGTTTTACAGGGGTTTTGACTTCTTTAGCTGGTCAGGCTGGGAGACCAGCTGACCAACCAGCTAAAACCAACAAAACACCAGCTTGGCCAGGCTGGGAGACCAGCTTGACTGGCTTAAACCAGCGGAGACCAGCAAACTAGCAAGGTAAAACATAGAAAAGAGTAGTCCTGACCATTTGAATTTGTTGTTGAGGCATTATGAAAAGGTAATTGTACATTTGTTGTGGTTATTTTAAGTGGTTATATGTGATTTGAAGTATTTACCTGGCCTAAATGTTGTGTAAAAGTATCTTGCTATTTAAAAAGTATTAAGATATTAAATGTCATAAATAAAATGGACATATTTTGTCTTAAAAGGCCTAATTATTGCTTGTGTATCACTACAGCTTTCCTTTACCCAAATGTGCATAGCATTTCCTTGGTCCAAACATTTTTTTATTCTTCACAAGCTCATTCTTTGTTGCTCTTAAAACAGTGAACTTACTAGTGATCTGAGATCCAGCACTTGCAAGAGTGAAGCAATGTGCAACATCGACAATCTAGTGCAATTCTAAAAAGTGGCCACTTGGAGTCAATGTTGCGCCACACATCGCAGCAATTTTTGCATTCTTGAACCCTTACTATTTAAAGAAGTGTAAATATAAGGCTCACCTCTTACAAGCTTGTCTTGGGATATAAAGGATGATGTCTTTATACTGCAGCTTTAATATAGCAGATCCTCTGCCTACGGTTGTTGCACCCTGCAGTTTAATTTCATATGCAGTAAATACTGACATATTATTACATATTATAATAGTGACATATTATAAACTTTACAATTACTGCCAAAAATGCTTGGCATGTTTTTTTTTATGTGCAAGTAAAGAATGAATCTGTGTGCCTCAACTCTTATGTGTTTAACAGAAGTGACCATTTAACATCCACTCACTCAAGTCTTCTTAGCTACCACCCTCCTTTTCCCTTTTATGCTTTTAATTTTCTGTGAGACTTATGAAGGACATTAAAGGCCTTTATAATTATATTAGCGTACACTGTGGCAGAGAGCATTGGTGGTTCAGTGGTAACATCCTCGCTTGCTTGCAGGAGATCCAGGGATAATAAGCTGAGGCTGTTAAATCTTTGTCTTATAAAGTTTAGTGTTTGTAGTTGCTGTAAGCTTCATCTTGAGCTTTCAGGCATAGCTTGAAAAGTGGATTCTAAGCCTGTGTATGGTGTATTCTCACTTGTTTTGGTGCTGTTAATGTGATTTGTTTGCTTTAATGAAAATTACTTTGGTACGCTGAAACAAAATTGGTGGTGAAACAGTTTTAACTCAAAAATTGCTAGTAGGTTTCACAAATAAAGACAAAGAAGCAGCAAAAATCATTGAATTAAACATGAAATTTGAAATAGTAAGCATGAAATTTGAAATAGAAACATTAAAAAGACTGAAATAGTATTATCCTGTAAAACATGCTCCAGTAATACTGGTTTTATTTACAAGCGTCTGCTAAAAATATACATTTCAGTTAAAAGCGATCCATTCATTTACACAGAAATGATAGGGGGAAATTGCAGTAGCTAGCAACCAAAATTTTATGAATTAGTGCAAATATTAATTTAATCCAATGCTGTTTTGAACTGTTGATGCACCATTAGATGTTTCTTATACCCGGATAAGCTTCATCAAGTCTTAAAAAGTATTTAGATGCTTAAGGTAATTGAAAGGCATCTCAAAGGCATCCAAATTATAATTAAAGATTTTCAATTTGCATCCATTACCATTTGGATACAATGTTTTCTTTTCGAAGAACATATAGCCTCGTTCCCATTTTGTGTCGTGTAGAAATGCTATGGAGGAGAACTGAGCCATCCGCTCTCAGTTCCTCATTAAATTCATAGTAGCTATATTTAAACATCATCAATAAAAGAACAGAATTCTCTTCATTTATTAATTAATTGCTCTGGCAATTACAATATAGACATTATACAAGACTGAATGCTTTCTGGTAATTGTATTCAATAGCTACAAAGGGAAGGGCAAAGCTTTTTATTAAAAACAAAATGTTTAGAGCTGAGGAATCTTTTTAGCATATTATTTTCCTTTAATAGTTAATTTGCTTTTAACTAGATTCACACTGTATTGAGTGCATGCTAAAAATCGTTTTTTTTTTTTTTTGCATGCAAAGTATGCAGAAATGTGAAAAAAAAATTATAGCGTTCAATTAATTATAAGTATCAAAAAAAAAAATTATTAGAACTAACATATTATATAGAATGTTCAATTGATTAGAATTAGTCAGATTAGATAAATGTGAAATGTTTTGTTCACAATCATCAGTGTACATCAGAGCAGTGTAGAGAATCCCCATTTATAAAACCAAAACTGCATTTGGATTAATTATTCTTGTTCTGATGATTAATTGATAGGAATTTCTACAAACTCTTGCGATGTAAGAGGAAAGTCTAGCAGATAAATTATTTAATGTGGTTTAAATGCATCTGGACACAATTAGGAAATATTTTTACTTGAAATGTGATGTCTCCATCCAGCATGTCACAGAGGAACTGACTGCTTGGGTAAGACGTTACATGCGACAGAGGGCATTTTTAAAGAATGAAGGATGTTCTGTTCCATCAAAGGAATATTCCTGCTATTGTATTTCTTTTAATGCATTCGAATGATCAAACAAAAAACTGTTCGCTAGAATGAACAAAACAGATGAAACAGGAAATGTATATCACATAACTTTTATTAATGCTCTTAGTTACATCCTTAAACAGTATCAGCCAAAAAAACACCACAAACCCATACATAATTGGGCAGGAATGAAATGAAATGAGGTCAAAAACAAACCGAAGAGGAAACCAAACGGAAGGGAAGAAACCAGAAGAATTTGAAGCCAAGCACTCCAAATAAATTTATCACATATCTAACCATATTATACCATTAGTCTGCAACTCTTTCAGAAAGATTCTTCTTTAAATATATAGTTTAAAAATTGAGCAGAGGGCATCATAGTAGCTGCAGTTTGTAGGCAAAGGAAAGCAGTGGCGACTGGGGTGTGGGAAGGGGAAGGAAAGAAGGGGAGAGGAGAGACTTTGTGCTTTTCTGTGCACACTCATTCAGAACTCATTTCGAGAGGGGGATGGGAGGGGAACGGGGTGCCCGGCACATGCACACGGTTACAGTATTCAGGCAGCTGGAACAGAGCTGAGATGGAGGTCAGGAAGCCTCGATTCACTGCATGGGCTCCCGGCAAAGGACAATCTCCAGCTCTGTGCGGTACAGTTTCCCCCCGTCTGACAGTGCCATGATGCTTTGCTTATAACCATTCAGGCTCTTAGAGTCCACCTCCTGAGGTTAAACAATCATAATTTGAGGGATTGCTTTCCTTATCTGCCATTGTCCAATACTAGAATAATGCTGAGCCTTCTTATCTCACCTTATTGTTCTTCTCATAGAGGTCCTTCAGGAGAGCATCCAGCTCCTGCTCGTCAATATAGCCATTTCCATCCTTGAAGGCAGAAAACAACACCCATGAAATAATTCTGCTTGTCACAGTTTATAAAACCTTTTCAATGTCTTTATGTGGAACCAAAAAGGAGGATACTGATTTTTCTTTTCTAGGCTTTAAAGTCCTACGGAGGCATAAAATACACAATGAAATTTAACTGTCAACCGTTGCGACCAAATCATTCAGTCCAATTTGCAAATGAATCATTCAGTGAATCATTTTGTGAATTGGATCAACTCATTCATTCATCTCACATAAACTCAAGATCTTGTTAAAATGTCAACTTCTGTGTCCCATAGAAGAAAATAAATCACATGGACCAGAGTTATTAGTTAATTAAAACTAAAGAAACAATCTTCCTTAAAATAAAATAAACTTCAGTTGAAATAAAATAATGAAAATTAATAAATTATTAAATAAATGTAATAAAATAAAATAACAATTAACAAATAAATTAATAAATTAATGTTATATATATACTTTTTTATGTAGTCGTCAAGGCAACATTTTTCATTCAGTTTAACTTGATGTATTAAAATAACTAAAACTGTAATAAAAATGAACAAAACTATATAGTATAGTATCTGTACGAACAGAACCACAATGGCTTGTAACAATAATTGTTAAATGTTTACTGACTGTTAAGTGACTGAAACCCTGTCAGAAATGTTTTTTTTTTCAAAGGCCTGTCTGTTTGAATTCTTGTTGTATGACTATAAGCCACATCAGTGCTCAGATGGTTTGGCAAATGTCTCACTCTCTATTTTTCATAACAGCAGTAAGGCATTATTACTGCTGAAGAAACGGACACAAAACAAAATGACAACTAAACTAATCATAACTCTGACATAATCTAACATGTTAACATTGCATACACATTGTGTTCATGTGGACTACAATTCATAATTGAATGTTGCAAGCTTCTAGTTTAGTTGAGTGGGTGCTGTTGTCTAATGGGCTCTATTTGCTCACAGATATTGTGTTTAATTTAAAACTGTTTGATTATATAGAACAAGGTTTAGGTAATCTTGCTTTCCTAAAGGGCATACGCCTGGTCTGTGTAAGGTAACCGGAGAAGGACTAATTATTAACTTGTGGTAGCACCGCATTAAATAGCAATTTTCATCTTGCAGCAATTTTCATTGGGATTTCTGTAATTACTAGTGGTTGGCACTTAAACTGTTGTAAATGTGCTTCTGATTTTGCATTTTAAATCATTTTCCAAATGATGATACCACCAAGCAGGAAGATGTGGGCAGAAAAACAGATGCAGGTGCTTCTGCTCATTTACCTGCACAGGTGAACAGGGATGCTGTTTTGCATTCAGAATGAGGGGAAGATCAGATTTCCAGCAACATTGCGGCAGTGCATACAAATATATGCAATACCCTAAAGCCCTGCAAAAGATGTTACGCTGTTCTTGCTGGATTATACATTACCTTATCATAGTATGCAAAGATGGCGTTGAACTGCTCAGCAGTCAGCCTGACGCCCTGTTGGGCAATAAAAACATTTCAGTGTCAAAAATATTTGACCTCAAGAAGCTCATGAGGGCTAAAAACGTGTGGTCGTACCTGAAACTTCAACAAGAAATTCTCCTGAACCGGCAGAAGCCTTAAAATCAACAAAAAAAAATTGTTGTGATTGATGTGTCTTACAAAGTGATTTGTAACTTTTTTATTTTTTAAACATGGTCAGAACATTTCTGACCTTGCCATTTCAGACAGACCCAGTTTCCCATCGCCATTCAGATCAAACATCTTGAGCTAGAAAGGGACACAACGGCTCAATTTAAATGTTTACACTAAAGAAATCCTGCATCAGATTAATATTTCCTATTGCTGCACACCGTTTCTTTACTTATTTTGTTCTTCACAATGTGTAGAGGACAACTAATGCTCTCAATTGTCCAGCTGGCTTGCTTTGGAATAATTCAAGTTTGTCTCTGGTCTTAATGAGTGGACATATGTTAGCACAGCTGGAGTGCAGGCACAACCCTTGGGGTCAGTGCAAGCATGGTGGCTAACGACTCAAGGATTTTAAAGGGGTCCTATTATGCTTTTTCACTTTTTCAACTTTAGTTAGTCTGTAATGTTGCTGTTTGAGCATAAAAAAGATCTGCAAAGTTACAAAGCTCAAAGTCCAATTCAAAAGGAGATATTTTATTTAACAGAAATCACTTTTCAAAAACTACAATAATGTGTTTTTCGAACAACCTAGTATGAGAGCCTGTTCTAGTACACCCCCAAAACAAAATCCAGACTTTGTAAAAGAGCATAATAAGACCCCTTTAAGGTGAAAAAATGCTTTAAAGTTGTATATTTGTGTTAAAATTAAAGGGGTCATATGATGCTTTTTTAAAGATTCAGGGATCTTATCTATGCACAATCAGCTTGTAACACTCCAAAGAGAAAGGAAAACTTGAAATCGCATCATATGACCCCTTTAAACAACTGTTATTATGTAAAAGTTTAAGACTTTAAAAAAGATGGCACTAGGAGGTATAAGACATTAACTAATGCACCACAAAGACAACGACTTACTATTGTTTGTGTGTATTCCAGCAATTTTTGGTCATCATAGTGTCTGTTTGCCTTTTTAAGCAGGTCAGAGAGGAAGCCCTGTAGGAAGTAAAAAAATCACAAGAATATGATGATTTTATATACATTTAAACAATTTAAATTTAAATACTTGATTTAAAGTTAGGGGTAGGGTTATATATATATATATATATATGCACACACACACAAATATATGTTTATTTATTCCATTTAACAAAACAAAACAATAAAATCAAATTTCTATAATTATCTTATAAACCCCCTGCTGTTTTGGTTTGTGAACCCCCTTAAGCATTTAAGAAGAACATTATTTGTTAGTGACATCTGCTTTACTTTCTTTGAGGTCATCGTCTCCTCAGTGAGCATTGCTTCATTTGCTTTGTTTACAAATGTAGTGATTTGTATACTCTCTTCAGATGCCAGCCACCAAATCCAGAGAGATTTGCATAGTTTCCATCTGCCTCATCACATTAGCGGCTTTCGAAACTCTTTTCAGGATTGTTGCGAAAGACACAGCAGGGAAAGTAATAGAACTTTTACCTTAAGTTCATTAGTCTCAATGAAGCCGCTGCGGTCTGTGTCATATTTCCGCCAGGCCTACAGATACAGACAAACATACAAAGATATTGTAACTGTACCATCAGTACAGTGTACGACTATACGTGCAATATATCTCAGGTTGGACAAATGAGAAGAATAGGACTGCGGAGGTGAAGAAAAAATTGGCAAATTATTCTTACATTAATTACACTGGCTTTTTCATTATCCCCTCTGTATTTTCTATTCAAAGCAGCTGTGCATTGTGAGAACAAGGAACAAGAAATGCCATTTAATGAATGTTTTAATCTAGCAGCTGGCCTTGTTTCCATCACAGCCTCTTATCAAAGATAGATGCCTCCCTCTACAGGTCTACAGAGAATTACAGCAGCACATCTATAATACATGAGGCTGAAAATAGAAGTTTGTACTTACTCATTCTAGCCCATTAAAAGGCTTGCCTACCACACTGGATGATTAAAAAGCTTCCCTTTCTCTTTAGCTCCACTCTCTCTTCAACTTGACATAATGCATCATTGAGGCAGTCAATTTCTGATGATCAGACTCTCCGAAATGTTGTATTTGGCTATGCATATTAGATTGTAATGAACGAGTGAAGGGAGGATATTTATATGGCGCCCCAGGAGGCGTTTTGTGTTATAAATATATATCTAAATGACCACGGATCGATAAAATGAAAAAGTCGCATCATCACTTACAGCCATGAATTCAGTGCTGGATCCCACAAACTGTCTGAAGCAGAGGAGGAAGTTCTCTTCTGTGGGCAAGATCTGAGCCAGCTGATGGAAAGTGTACATAAGT
>NW_015544135.1:813650-819030 GCF_001515605.1 Sinocyclocheilus anshuiensis | reverse complement strand
AACAAAACAATAAAATCAAATTTCTATAATTATCTTATAAACCCCCTGCTGTTTTGGTTTGTGAACCCCCTTAAGCATTTAAGAAGAACATTATTTGTTAGTGACATCTGCTTTACTTTCTTTGAGGTCATCGTCTCCTCAGTGAGCATTGCTTCATTTGCTTTGTTTACAAATGTAGTGATTTGTATACTCTCTTCAGATGCCAGCCACCAAATCCAGAGAGATTTGCATAGTTTCCATCTGCCTCATCACATTAGCGGCTTTCGAAACTCTTTTCAGGATTGTTGCGAAAGACACAGCAGGGAAAGTAATAGAACTTTTACCTTAAGTTCATTAGTCTCAATGAAGCCGCTGCGGTCTGTGTCATATTTCCGCCAGGCCTACAGATACAGACAAACATACAAAGATATTGTAACTGTACCATCAGTACAGTGTACGACTATACGTGCAATATATCTCAGGTTGGACAAATGAGAAGAATAGGACTGCGGAGGTGAAGAAAAAATTGGCAAATTATTCTTACATTAATTACACTGGCTTTTTCATTATCCCCTCTGTATTTTCTATTCAAAGCAGCTGTGCATTGTGAGAACAAGGAACAAGAAATGCCATTTAATGAATGTTTTAATCTAGCAGCTGGCCTTGTTTCCATCACAGCCTCTTATCAAAGATAGATGCCTCCCTCTACAGGTCTACAGAGAATTACAGCAGCACATCTATAATACATGAGGCTGAAAATAGAAGTTTGTACTTACTCATTCTAGCCCATTAAAAGGCTTGCCTACCACACTGGATGATTAAAAAGCTTCCCTTTCTCTTTAGCTCCACTCTCTCTTCAACTTGACATAATGCATCATTGAGGCAGTCAATTTCTGATGATCAGACTCTCCGAAATGTTGTATTTGGCTATGCATATTAGATTGTAATGAACGAGTGAAGGGAGGATATTTATATGGCGCCCCAGGAGGCGTTTTGTGTTATAAATATATATCTAAATGACCACGGATCGATAAAATGAAAAAGTCGCATCATCACTTACAGCCATGAATTCAGTGCTGGATCCCACAAACTGTCTGAAGCAGAGGAGGAAGTTCTCTTCTGTGGGCAAGATCTGAGCCAGCTGATGGAAAGTGTACATAAGTGGATTAGACACACACACAGCAAACAGAATTGAAAACCTCGTTTTATTCTATTTGAGACCATGACTTTTTCTATCAGTAAGTTACAGGTTTGATTAAAGTGATGAGTGGGTTTAGAGATTTCCTCTTCTGGGATGAAGGGATAATTGGGGTCTATCTGATAACTTGTCAACAGCAGAGTCGGTGACGTGTTAAGTGATGTGTTCATCTACCTCAGACATCTCAATTCTCCCGTCTTTGTTCTTGTCGAATTTCTGCATGAACTCCGTCATCTTCCCTTTAAAGGCTGCATTTGATGGGTCCTGTGTGAAGAAAGCACAACAAGATGAATCTTCTTCTCATTCTTTGCTTACTGGAAAAGCTTTATTCAGTTTGTGCTTCTCAGGTTAGGAAAACGCTATCACTTTATAAGAGATGTACATTGTGCATTGCCTTGTGCCATATTCATTGCCACTTGTGTGGCAGATAATAGCATTACTAACTTTATGAGACCATTCGTGAGGCTCCCTCCGTTTTATTGCTGAACATACAGGGATGAAGATCAAATCTCCCTTCCTATCTTTCCTGCAAGCCATCTGCCTAGTCATCTGGGGTCTTTATATATTTGATTTGCACATGGTTCACTCTAAGAAAGATAGGACCCAAAGTATTGTTAAAGAAATTTTCCATATTGAATTGTGTGTATTGACAGCTGTTTTCCTCATATTTTGAATTATGCATTGCATTGTGTTGTGTATTAAAATGTAAATGTAACAGAAAATGTCTGGGTGGTACCTTTTCCATTTTTCGACTATTTTTTAATTACTGTGTTACAATTAGTGATATTAGATCAATATTTGTTGAAAACAATTTCTTCCAATTAGGTAGTCCCGCCCCCAAATCCTGCCATTGGTTGAGCCAGCGCTAGTGACGCAAATACACAGCAGCTTTGATTTCCATCAATATCTTAAAGTGATAGTTCACCCAAAAATGTGAATTCTGTTATCACTTACTCACCTCATCCAAACCTGTGTGACTTTAGAAGATATTCTGAAGAATGTTTCAATTGCCCAAAATCAAAGGGGTCCAAAACAACAACAAAGGCATTTTTCAAAATATCTTCTATGGTGTCCCACAGAATAAAATGTTGTCAATGAAATGAGGGTGAGTAAATGATGACAGAATTTTCTTTTTTTTTTTGGGTGAACTATCCCTTTAAGCTTCTTTGATGATGTATTTTGAGTTGATGTGAATCATGCCAAGAGTAACAATCTCACAATCTATCTTTCAGTTTGAGCACAATGACGTTTACTCAATGCTTTGAGTATTCTGCAGTATAGTTTGGAAGATACAGTGCTTCCTAATGAGAAGTATTTCTGTTAAATCTGCTTGTCTGTATACTCACCGCACCAGCCCCTCTCCGCGCAATCTCCAGCTGACTGAAGAAGTTTTCAAGCTCCTTACCCTCAATGTAGCCATTTCCTGCAATATAAGGAAGTATGGTTCAGTACTTACTGAGATGTCTTAATCTATAATGATGTTTGTCATTATATGACTAGATAACTACTGTCTCTCAATTGAAATGCTAAGTAATGAGATTGCCTAGATGTCTGCTTTGAAGCTGGTTAACTCTAGATTGGTTTGTTGGCTGGCACCCAAATCCAAGTAACACAGTTCTTAATTAAAAACTTTTGATGGCTAGTCTCCAAGTTAAGCTTTGAAGGCTCTCTCTTTTCCATTTTTCCTCTAGCTGGAGGCCTTACAGTATGAGCCTTTTAAAGCCATTTATTTGAAAAGACGAAAAGGAGATTCTTCTTGATGCTACTGCTGAAATTTTAAATCGCCTCCACAAATAAATGTAATATTACCATCTGGGGGTAATTTCCCATGCCAGGAAATTGGCCCTTCATGCAAAGGAAATTTGCGTTTGAGTATGTGTGTTTGAAATGGGATTTTGTGTGTATATGGCCTAATACATCACAACAGTGATTGTAACGTATGTGAAGTGAGAACTACAATGAGTTCATAAATATTGTTCTATTATCTGTGTTTCTCCCAAAGGCGTCATGTTTGAAATGGCTTAGTCTTAACTACTATGATTGTTGATTAATTTGCCTGTGGATTAGAGTGGCATTTGTAGACATCTGGACACATGACTCATGGTTAATCTCTCTTTCTGTAATTCATTATTCATAAATTATGTGAAATGCCATCACTGCGTGGCTGAGAAAATACTGTATGTAAGAAGACAGGCAGTCTTACTAGTGTGTTTGCAATCGATCTGACTATTGCTTTGAGAGAATGAACACTACATATACATTGATTGTTGCCAGAGATCTATACAGAACAATTAATCTACTAATTTGTTGAGTGCAATACATAATAATTATGGTGTACACAGGCATTAATCCTGCTAAGTATGTTGGAAATGACTACATGTTGCCATCTGGTGTTGATATGATTGCTCTGACATTTTGAGAGATAATATAAACATTAATTCTTCCTACATTGAATTCATTTTTTCCATACGCTTTGAACTCCTGGTCTTTGGAAATGTCATTGTGTACAGATTGTTGGTTCCAAGGTGCTTATAGGCAATATGGCCTATGCATTAGTTAGAATACATATTGACCATTCATTTTTGATTTCTACCATATTGAATTCTATGCCTGTTGGCTCTGCCTATGCTGTTATCATCATTCTTCTAGCACATCTACATTGTTTGCAGGATGGTCAGCCATCTTGGAAATAGAACTGATGTGTTGGAGAAGCCATTTTGGACTATGACACAACAAAACGTGTCACTCACTGAAGTTGCAGTAAGAATGTATAAATCCAAACTTATAATAATAAAAAAAATTGTTTTTATCAACCCACATGAATGAGCGGTAAAGCATCTTTAATGGAATGTAATTCCAGATGCTCCTCAGATATCTTCTAGAAGATATTCTGTAGTGACATGGATTGAGATCTCAATAAACATAATTCAGGTCAATTTCTTAAAACCAAGTTTGTGGCAGTTATTAATTGGTTACTTTCTAACTAAACATATCATAATTATTTCCTCATAAGCTTGACAGACTGCGCACCTTCGACTTTTTAATGGCATATTTATCAGTCATTTTCACACTTTTTTGCTTTTTAAGATTCGTTTCAAGGAACTGATTTGATTCATCCCCAGCACAAACGTTAACTTTCTTTAAAAAAGTTTTTCGTGATATAGGGCTGCTTGTGATAGAAGTAGTCTACTCAATAAACTCATAAATGATGACTGTGTTGTGTTTTATAAATGTACCGACGTGTTTTTTTTTTAAAGGAATGGATACTTTGAGAACCAATAACCCAACCCGTTTGTTTTGTTGTTTCCTCTGAGGTTGTTTTATTTTTCTCTTTGCTGTAAGTTTATAGCTGAGATATTCTAGGTTAAATATGCTATGTATCGAACTTATTTTTTTCTCGGTATTTCACTAATATGCATTCGGTGGGAAACGAACAGGAAAGAAACCGGAACCAAGTTGCTAATAACGATAACATCTGCCCTACGGATACGATTATGTTCCTAATACATAAATAATTAGTCAATGAGATATTTTCAGCTTCAGATATTGCAGGATGAAAGACAACTGCTAACTCTCCAGGAATAATATCCGACGAGCTTCCTGTAAGTGATCTTCAGGAGATGTCCTGGGTGATGAGGACCTTGACACACCCATCTTCCCTGAGATGCACTGACAGATCCCCAGGATGCGTAAGAACACATGGGAATAGACGGTGTAGGTGAAAGTAGACTTTTCGAACCCAATCAACGCGCGCATGATGCACACAAATGACGTCGACGTGGGCAGCTCACTAAATTTGTAAATATCCTCGGTCTGAAAACTATAATTTTTTTTATATATTTTTCCAAAATAGTACTTGAGTAAAAGTAATTTTCTCAAATGGGACACTATGGAGCCCCGTCTGGAGTTACTGGACGCGCGAAACGGTTATTCACTAATAACTGTATCAATCAAAGCATTTTAAGCCACATTGCACGCTATAATTGATTATAAGATAATAGCAATGGTGAGCAAAGTCTGCTCTTGATTTGTGCCAAGAAGGGTACTAAAATGCTGAATGAATAAATGACGTGATAGTATATGATTCATAGCCTCATATAAAGGGACTTCTTAAAAAAAGAATAATAAAAAATAAAAATTATATATATATATATATATATATATATATATATATATAGGCTTTTTTATACACACACACACACA
>NW_015544135.1:809729-813544 GCF_001515605.1 Sinocyclocheilus anshuiensis | reverse complement strand
ATAAACACATTTCATTACACCAAATACACCAAATAATGTTCTTTTTAGCAGCATCATATGACCCCTTTAAACATATATAAAACACAGTTAATGGGGTAAGATGCCCTCCAGGGCAAAAATCTCAATTCATTTAATAACTGGCTATGATATTCTTAATGAATACAGAAAAAATAAAAAATACACACACACACACACACACACACACACACACATAAATACATACATACACACACACATATAAAGTGTATTTCTATATTCTAGATTTATACAGCCTATACTAGCCTATTCATTTTTACATTTTCAGGTATTTTATCATATCAATAAACCGCTTGCAGTAGATCATAAATGCTAGATTGTCGTTTTTAACTTTCTTTGATCTATTTTGTATTATTTCGCACGTTAAATCTGTCCAATTCTTTAGTTCCTTAGCCCCACAAGTGTTTTCTTTGGAAATTGTTAGCGTCAAACTTTTTTTCTGCTATTTTAATAACATTTCATTTATGACTTCTTTTGTTCTTCCTCAGAATCATAAGCCGTGGAATAAACGGCGCATCTGTACTCACCGTCTGCATCAAAATGTTTCCAGATATCCAGGAATTGGGATGCGGTCAGCTCTGCCAAGTGAAGGTAGGGAGGCTGCTGTCCTTTGTTTGCCATGTTTTTGTGTATTTGTCCTACTGTCCACAAGAAAATCCCGGGCGAACTTTTACTCAGTCAGAGTCAAATTCGCACTGTAAGTCCCCCAGTGCTTTGCAGGGGGTTTTAAATGCGCTGAGTGCTTGCAATCCTTTGGCGCTCATGCGGGTGGCGCAGTAGTTCCAGCATCACTGTTTCATGGCTCAGCACTCGCGTACGTGCTGGGAAAGCTGCTGGAGATGCTCAGCTCCACAGATGCTTCCACAGAAACATGTAGATGGACCAGAATCACTGTATGTAAGCTATTCAACGTTCTGCTCAGCTCCGCTAACGCAATATATATTGGTGCTGATACATATGTAAATTATGGAATTACTACAGAGGAGCCAGGAACATCCCAATTAAAAAAAAAAAAATCCCCTTCTGTTTTTTTAATTAATTTTTTTATGTGTGTAAAGGAAAATTGTTTCAGTGCAACTTTTATTTTTATGCATCCAGTGCATTTTCCGTTTGAACTAACGAACAAAGCTGTCAGGGCAGTAGGTACCCTTTAAAGTCAGCATGAAATCAAAGTGGACAATTCTTTTTTTTATGGAATATTGATTTTTTTTATTTTTATTTAGGTGTGTTCTCCTAATCTTTACTCAAAATATCTTCCCCTCCCCCTTGCAACTTCATCTCGTCTAATATGACGTGAACACATTTACTATACAGAACATTCCACCAATCAGAGGGTTGCAGCGAGCAATGCGTGCCAAAATAGATCTGAAAATAGATGTGTGTGTGTGTGTATGTGTGCATATTTTGCAATGAACATAAACTATATTGTTTCTATAGATACAAACAAAAACTTTAAATTAATAGTTTTCGATTTCTCCATCATTTTAATTTGATGAATGTTATTCGCAATGCTTCATGGGACTGTATTTCTTTCCCTCACGAAAGCCTTTGTCTTTTTGTCTGATTTTCATTTATTTTTTGCTTCAAATAAAAGTTTTATTGTTGTGATTCTCCTCTTTGCTGGTTGGCTTGGTTCATATTCACTTTATATTCATTAAGTGTTGTTGCAGCTTCAGTGTAGTTTTCCATTGTGTTCTATGTTGATTCAGGCTAAATGATGCCAAAGTCCTGTAGTGTCTCCTTTCCTTAGTATGTCTCTTGTTATTAATATTAATGTATCTTGGTATTTTGAATATTTTCCTTCACTAGCAGAAATCAAGCTTTGTGTGTCAGCAAGCAACAACACACAGACTGAAAGCCGGTTTGAAGCTGCATATAGGAGAGAAGCAGAATGACATAGACTTCCTCTTCTTCTTCATTCTGTAATTCCTCCACTCCAGCTCCCTGCTGACTTATGAGAGAAACCCCTCTACGAGCAAACCTGAAGTCAGAGAAAAAGCCAACTCCCATATTCTGGTCAGTAGAGTGATTAAAATCTGTAAAACATTCTAACACTGTTTTAACAAATTATTCTAAATATATGCTGCTTGGCAGTATAATATGAGCTAGTACAGAGCAGTTATAGGCTATGTGTTAATGGAAATGCAGTTACATAATTTCTGCACCATTGAACATTCAAATATGTCAGAAGAACTATTATTTTTCTTCATCAACATATTCAAATCTGTCACACTGTTTGTGAATATAGTTTTTGTCCTCTTAGAGGTGCTTGCAATCACAGAGAGTGATAAAAGACATCTGTCCCCACGGAGCCCGCAGCATCAAAGGCTAATTATCCCACCGCAGTCATGCATGCATACTGCTGCCTGCTCCATAGGAACCGGGAACGGAGCATTGGGAAAAGTAAAGCTCACTTACCGCAGGGATCCCAAGACCTCAGCAGTAATTACTGCGCCCTTGCTGCCAAATATGTGTAAGCACCCAGCCCATGCGACACACCAAAAGCTTTAATGCCAATTACAATTGTTTGACGGAAATTGCTCAACTAGGGTAGATTAATTAAAAATCCACACACTTAATCACATTTCGCACGTCCCGTAGAGAGCCAGTGGCTTATGAGGACCGTCTTCACGGTCAGGGCATCAGAACGCTAATCCCGTATTGAGTCAGGTCAAAGATGATGACTGATATGTCTGACTGAGAGTTTCCTGACCTTGTCCAACAAAACTAGTAGACTTAGTAAGAGCTTTACCGTGCAAATATGGATCAACAAACAGCTGGGGTTTGCAACTTGCATTTATTGACTATAGAATATTTTCTTAAGATGAGTTTAGCTGTTTGCAAAGAAAAACAACACTGAGAAGAGAATGTCTTTTCCAGTTAAATGGATTGTAATTGATTTTAAATTGCAAAAGAAAACAGAATTTTAATTTATGAATTGAACTGTAATTTTTTAAATAGGAAAACAATGTTTATCAAGACAAACTTTGAATATTGGCTCATCAAAGACTTCTGAAAGTTTTGGCAAAAAATAAAAGGTTTTGAAGTTTTAAAATGTATAGCCCTTATGAGATAAATGGATGAATGGATAGATAGATAGATAGATATCATTTTTCAAATTGTTTTGCTGACTATACATATAATGTGTAGGCCTAATGAAAAATAATTTTCATAAGTCATTAAGCATTTTAAACAAAATGCGCTTAGTTATAAAAGGGGTCATATGATGCGATTTCAATTTTTCCTTTCTCTTTGGAGTGTTACAAGCTCTTGGTGCATAAAGAAGATCTGTAAAGTTGCAAAGACTAAAGTCTCAAATCCAAAGAGATATTCTTTAAGTTAAGAGTCAACCACACCTACCTAAAACAGCTCATTCTAACACGCCCCCACATGTCTACGTCACGATGTGGGAAGATTTGCATAACGCCGCACAAATGTTCACGCAAAGAAAGAAGGCGTAACTTTTATTCTCGCTGTAGTATTGTTGCCGCCGCCATGTTGTGGAGACGCTGTGTGTTTCGTTGTGAAAGGAGTCCAGCTCGGGGTCGTCACATGTGGTTGCCGCAAGCCCGCCGGCCACGCCGTTCTCAAGCCCACTGGCCTCCGCTCACTCTAGCCCGCCACAGCTCACTAGGGCTGTCAAAATGACTGAAAAACTAAATTCGAATTTTCTACTTAAATATTATCAAAATTCGAATTATATTCGAATTTAAAAGGCATAATTTCAGTTAGGGGGAAAAAAGCTTTTGGCTTCTCTCCTGAGGCCACAAGAGGGCGCA
>NW_015544135.1:809038-809268 GCF_001515605.1 Sinocyclocheilus anshuiensis | reverse complement strand
AATCACAAAGAGTAGGCTACTTTCTTCATTTAAAAACATGAGATACAGTGGGATGGGGAAAAACCACCATAACATCTTTAGACATGTTTTTTAAAAGTTGAACTTAATTTTACATGGCTTTCTAAACATGCCGCTCTCTGCGAGACGTTTGTGCAACGCTGATAGAAGTCCCTCTAGAAAATGTGATAAATATGCGTTCTGTGTGAACGGCTTGGTTTCCGTTTTGACGG
>NW_015544135.1:790406-808633 GCF_001515605.1 Sinocyclocheilus anshuiensis | reverse complement strand
AGAGTAGACTACAATGCCGGCTGTTCTGACTCACAGACTGTAAGTACGTTTTTATATTTAAAGGATTTGCCACTGGTGATTCAAACGTGAGTTATGAGCAGTGTAGAGTAGCGCTTGTTGTTTGTCATTTCTCCGATCACAAATGCAGACATGGTTTTATGTTTACGCAGCGCAATGCGTAAAACGACAGTATAAGTCATTATAATCAGTAATTATGTCCCCACTGGATGCAACAAATGCCTCGTTTATAATGGGTTTTAATGTTTTTGTCTCGTCACTCTGGCCTGACAGGGCATCACAGTAAGGTGGGGGCGTAACATTTCCGTCACACGCTTGAGGTATTCAGCCAATCACAATGCACTGGATAGCTGGCCAATCAGAGCACACCTCACTTTTCAGACCAGTGTGTGGAAAATAATGTTTTTTTTTATTGTTTTTTTTTACTTTAAACCGCATAAACACATTTCATTACACCAAATACACAAAATAATGTTCTTTTTAGCAGCATCATATGACCCCATTAAAGATAAATGCATTTGAAAGCTGTTATATTGTACCAACATGATAAAAATTGTATGCTCTTGACCTTATTAATTATTACATGACATGGATAATTTGCCAAATTATAACTTTTAGCAGTCAGTTCATTCAGACTACCCTTATCAAAGCAGAAGAGCTTTCACTCACTTTCAAGGTTGCTGTGCTTCAGACATACTATCGTTTCTCCCCTGTGAATGCTTAGTTGTTTATGTGAAGTGAAATATGAGACTCTACTTCCACTAAGGGCAATGTCTCACACTGGATTGTCATTCCCTGTAGTTCATTTGAGGGGGAAACAAATGTGACTTCTGTTGTGTACTGAATGACTTTATATGTCTAACCTTAGGCTGGAGCTCCAGATTATAATGGGAGATTAATTTCGTCTGTATTCACTGAATGTGAAAATGTTTTAGAGACGCTAGAAAACTGTTAAATAGAAGTTCAACCAAAAATTTTAATTGAAATGGCCAGACTTTTTTTTAAAGTCCAGTTCTCACCATTAATTTACGAATTTTGCCTCAATAAACTCCCAATTTGCTGCTTATTAATAGTTAGTTAGTAAGGTGGTTGTTAAATTTAGGTATTGGGGTAGGATTAGGGATGTAGATATGGTCATGCAGAATATGTGCTTTATAAGCACTAATAAACATTCAATATGTTAGTAATAGGAATGCTAATAAGCAACTAGTTAATGGTGAGAATTGGTCCCTATACTAAAGTATTACCATTTAAATAAAGAAATAAATAACTGACAAGTTTTTATTGAAATGGGGGTAAGTAAACAGACACGATTTTTATTTTTGGGTATACTATCCCTTTAAGATAAGAGAGTTGGTAACACTTTATTTTAAGGTGTCCTTGTTACGCGTTATAATAACAATAAATTATGCATAATTACATGCAAGTAGCCCTAAGCCAAACCCTAATCCTAACCTTACATGTAGTTAATTATTATTACTCAGTACTTAAATGTATAATTACACTGTAACAAGGACACCTTAAAATAAAGTGTTTCCAAAGAGTTCTTTTGAAGTCTTATGAGGTTTATCAGCCTTAATAGTGTTCACAGTCAAAAGCCACATCATAAGAAGAAAAACCTTAAATACAAACATTTATGAAAACAAAAAAGTAGACAGACCCGTTACAGTACTGCTCGCAAACTCATCCTGTTTACAGCTTGTCTGAGTTTGAGGGGTTTGCAGCGATTGGAGAGGTTATTAATCTATACCTGTGCTCTGTCTAGACAGCGCTGCCATGATGCAGAGTGTTTCGGTGTGATCCTGAGGAATAAACATTTCCATTTGTCATTGACGAGAGGAAGCACGTAAATCACAAGCTTCCATCAGAGAAGCCTGATCCAGCAACATCTACATTCCTGCTGAATGTTTGGAACAGAGATTTTGTACACGCTGCATTTATTATGTGTTCCAGGTGGCATTTTGCCGTATATAGGTACAAACTCCAAGGTCAAGGGCCTAACATCTGCATGAATCAGATTAAAATACTTACCTGTAGTCCTTTTACTGCTGAGAAATGAAGCAGAAAATTAAAACGTAGGCTAATATAAGAGCAACAAATTTTATCACGCCAGTTGTGTACACAAAATGATGTAATCCTTCATAGTCCGAAGCTGTTGTCCTCTTATCAGACAACCTTTCATAGAGGTTATAGAAGGACTGGGGATCTAATATAATCTACAGGGCAAAAACGTCAATCAATATGCTGTGAAAGTGACAGTGAACTAATATGATCATTGAGGAATAGTCAGTCAATACCATCTGCTTGCCTTGTCACACAGTTCTTGGCTGTACTCCAGTGATCTGCCTGCTGACGGGTGAGTTTAGAAGTGTGGAAAGTCTTTATTCAGCAGAGATGTCTCAGTCTGTTTCCTCTATATCTCCAATTCCACCTTTACAATGTGATTGATTAAATTCCCCCAAATACAGTGGGGTCCAAAATCTGAGACACTAGTAAAAAATGCTTCTATTTTGTATGTTTATTACATTTATTACATTTAATACATAATACATATAAGTTATATTTGAATGAATGAATAATTTGAAATGAATGAATACTTTAATTATAAATGAAAATTGAAATGAAAAAGTAAAATGAACATCACAAGTTTGTGTAAAAAACTTCTCCATCATGATTATGCCATCCTCCAGCGTCACCATAGTTGGAGTCTCCCTCACCGCCGCCTCCAGCCTCCGAGGCCCGTAGACCCAGTGGCTCCACCTCGGCTCCTAGCTCCCTCGCCTCCACCGTGACCCATCGATCCATCAGCTCCACTGGGCTCCCTCGTCCCTCCGGCTCCGCCTTGGTCGACCCGCCATCGCTTTTGGACTCCACTCCTCTGGCTGTGCCTCGTCGCTCTGTCCCACCGGCTCCGTTGGGCTCATTCCTCCCGCCAGCTCCACCTTGGTCCTCAGTCGCTCCGGCTCCACCACGGATCTCCGGATCTCCGCCTCCACCTTGGTCGCCAGAGCCTTCGGCTCCACCCTGGCCCCCCCTGGAGTCTGTGGCCATTCCTCCTTCATGGCTCCTCCCTCCGTCGGCTCCACCGTGGGCCGCTGTTATGGCTGTGGCCTGGGTCCTGCTGTGCTCTTCCTGCTCCAGGTCCCTCCTGTCGTCTCCTCCCTAGTTCCCACCCACTCCCCTCCCCATGTTGTTTCTACGGTGCGAGGACGCACCTTCCGGGAGGGGGGAGTAATGTCACGCCCCTGGACTCATTGTGTTATGTTTTCCCTCCCCAGGTGTGCCGTGTCTCAGTTAATTAGTCATTCCATGCACCTGTGTTCCCCTAATTGCCCAGTGTTTATTAGCCCCAGTCTGTGCTGTCTGTCTTTGTCTGAGATTGAATGTCAACCCCTGTGTTTCCTGTGTTCCAAGCTGCCAAGTGTTACTTCCTGGATATTCTGAATTAAAAGACTAGTTTTGTTTGTGTACTCCTGTTCTCCTCGTTCCTTGCTCCTCGCATTAGGCTAAAGTGTGACAGTCATGAAGTTCTATTTATTTTTTGGATTTAAATGTGATTTTAAATCCCAGAATTTGAATTTGAAGTAAATCAAGTTAAACTATTTGAAACTTAAAATACATTTTTAATATTATATTTCATGAAGTCATTAAATTTAAAATAATTTTCACTATATACATTGCCATTTAAAAGTTTGGTATTAGTAAGCCTTTTTAATATTTTTTGCAATCTCTTATGCTCACCAAAGCTGCATTTGTTTGATAAAAACAGTAATATTGTATTAGAATAATAATTTAAAACTACTGTTTTTTTATATTTTTACATAATATAATTTTTTTTTTGAAATCATGATACATTATTTTTCATGTTTTTTGTTATTTATTTTGTGTCTGTCAATTGTATTCAATATTTAAAAAAATGATGCCTGTAGTTTGTATTCATTTTTATTTCAGTGTTACTTATAGTTATTTGAAAATACTAACTTAAAATACATTTTTAATATTATATTTTATTTTGGATGACATTTATTTTATTTCGAGTAACACTTCTATTATGCTTTTAGTTTTAGTTAAATATAATACTCCTGTCTTTCACAATTTTGCACTCCACTGTATATTAATGAGACAGAGGATTATCATTTTAGCAAGAGAGATGTCATGAATGTGGATGTAAGGAAGGCACTGACCTTTGAACAATGCTCAGAATTACATCCCTACTGTCTCTCTCACTCAACTGTGGCCTGTTTATGGATAAATGAGATCTCTCTTTCCAATAAGGTCCCTCTTCCTCAGTGGATTCCCTGTTCCAAGAATGGGTATAGATGGTTAATGCCAGCATGTCCCCTGGGTTTTCTCTCACTCTTCCTGGTGTCCCTTGCGGCAAACATGATTTGAGAGAGATGGTGAGATATAAAGTGTAGCTCTCCATCAAGCACACGATCACAGCAGACTGATTAAAGTGAAATGAAAAAGAAAAATCATGGGAGCGACTGTAGCGTGGAGGGATGCGTTGGGAGGGCAGAGAGTGAAATATCAGGCTTCTGATTTAAAGGTCTGTTATGCCCAAGATATCAGAGATTTGTTCGTGAGGATACAGTATGTGAACGTCTGCATGAGAGACATAGTTTTGGGAATTAAAATACATAGGTATTGTTTTGAACAGATTGGGAGAAATCCACCATTGAACCATAATATTAATGATTGTTTTTCCTCAAAACTTATATGAACTTATATTATATTATATTGGCAAGGCAAGTTTATTTATATAGCACATTTCATACACAATAGTAATTCAAAGTGCTTTACATAAAAGGAAGTAAAATAATCATAAAAAAATAATCACAACAATAAAACAAGGAATTAAAAAACCTTTAAAATTATTTAAAAATTCATTTAAAATGAATTTAAAACAGTTAAAGATAGAAAATTATTATATATAAAATACAGTGCAATCAGTTCGGACGTAGCACAGTACTCATTCAATAAATGCACAGCTAAACAGATGAGTTTTGAGTCTGGATTTAAATGTGGCTAATGTTTTAGCACATCTGATCTCTTCTGGAAGCTGGTTCCAGCTGCGGGCAGCATAATAGCTAAAAGCGGACTCCCCTTGTTTTGTGTGAACCTTTGGTATTTCTAACTGACTCGATCCTAATGATCTGAGTGGTCTGTTAGGTTTATATTCAGTGAACATATCTGCAATGTATTTAGGTCCTAGGCCATTGAGTGATTTATAAACGAGTAAAAGTACCTTAAAATCTATCCTAAATGTAACTGGAAGCCAGTGTAAGGACCTGAGGACTGGTGTGATATGCTCAGATTTTCTGGTTCTTGTCAGAATTCTGGCAGCAGCATTCTGGATTTATATAATATATCAAAGTTATCACAAAAATTTTAATCAGCATAACTGTTTTTAGCATTGATAATAGTAAGAAATGTTTAGAGCACCAAATCAGTATGTTAGAATGAGTTCTGAAGGATCATGTGGCACTGAAGATTAGACTCATGGCTGCTAAAAATTCAGCTTTGCCCTCACAGGAATAAATTACATTTTTAAACATACTGAAATTGAAAACAGTTATTTTAAATTGTAAATATACAGTATTTCACAGTATCACTATTTTTACTGTATTTTTCAAATAAATGCAATATCATCACTAACATTCTTAACTTTTGAGTTAAAGGAATCAAGGAGAAGATCAACAGAGTCTGCAGAAATGCTTGGTGTTAAAGATATAGCCTCCATAAATAGCACACTAGTGTTCTCGTTAATGCATCTCTTTCTGACAGAGACAGATCTAGATTCAGTGGTAGCAGAGATCAATATATCAAAGAAAATACAGAAGTGATCAGAGAGTGCTACATCCTTAATACCAATGGATGAAATGTTTAGACCTCTACTGATGAGTAAATAATATGCAAATAATGATAAACTGAATGCGTGGAGCACCTTTCAGCACAATACCTAGATATTCAAAAGACAAGTACTGACCAAATGACACTTGCTTGCATTGATATAGACATCTTTAAATAGAGCAACCACACCTCCACCTCTCCTGACAGTCCTGCAGGGGGTTTCAACAGGGGCTGTTTCATTGAGGACTGTTGCACTGCAGCTGTCTTCTAGCCATGTTTCATTTAGAAACATAAAATCCAGGTTGTTTGTGGTTAAGTCGTTGATCAAAAATGATTTATTTTTTAGCGAGCGAATGTTTAAAAATGCTAACTTGGCACTACTTTGTGTCTCTACAGCAATCTTAGTTTGAATAGGTCGCAGATTAGATGGGTCAGCCGTACGGCTTGAGAAGACCTTAAGGCCCGTTCACACCAAGCATGATAACTATAAAGATAACGATAAAGATATAGTTCTAAAAATCGTTCTCAATATTAAAGAATAGCATCACACCACAACTATAACGATAACGATACAGAGGAACGATATCGTTTGCTATCTAATATAACACCCAGATTTTTGACTGTAGAGGAAGTAACCGTACATCCGTCTAGTTGCAAACTGTAATCCATTAGACTTTCTATCACGTGATAAAACAGAAATAGAGAAAGCTACAGGCACACTGGGTTCCTGCTTGTTCTGTAAACATTTGTGAATGTTGCTGCTATCGTGGGGACCCGACACATATCACTGAGAGCTGTTATCAGTTGTTTTTAGTTCACCTACAACAGATTAAGGATATTATATTATATTATATTATTAATGGTAATAACAAAAATCATAATAAAATATAAAAATACAATATTAATAACTTTTTTTTTTTTTTACAATATTTTACAGTAAAAGTACTGTAATTCACACTGTTTACTTTCAAATATGTATCTATGCATATGTATTGCCTCTTTAAATCTCAAATAATTTTCATGATATACATTACCATTCAAAAGTTTGGTATTAGTAATCCTTTTGAATATTTTTGAGTTCTCTTATGCTGCTCACCAAGGCTGCATTTGTTTGATAAAAACAGTAATGACAGCCATATCACCCTGCAGCCCAAGACTGGTTGCCCACTGAAGCTAAGCAGGGTTGAGCTTGGTCAGTACCTGGATGGGAGACCTCCAGAGAAAACTAAGTTGCTGCTGGAAGAGGTGTTAGTGAGGCCAGCAGGGGGTGCTCACTCTGTGGTCTGTGTGGGTCCTAATGTCCCAGTATAGTGATGGGGGACACTATACTGTCAACAAGCACCATCCTTTGGTTGAGAAGTTAAACTGAGGTCCTGACTCTCTGTGGTCATTAAAAATTCCAGGATGTCTTTCGAAAAGAGTAGAGGTGTGGCCTTGGCATCCTGGCCAAATTTGCCTATTGGCCTCTGACCATCATGGCCTCCTAACCATCCCCATATCTACTGATTGGCTTCATCACTCTGTCTCCTCTCCACCAATAAGCTGGTGTGTGGTGGGCGTTCTGGCGCACTATGGCTGCTGTCGCATCATCCAGGTGGATGCTGCACACTGGTAGTGGATGAGGAGATCCCCCCTCACAATGTAGAGCGCTTTGAGTGCTTAGAAAAGCGCTATATAAATGTAATGAATTATTATTATTATTAACATTGTATTAGAATAATTCTACATTTTTAAACAACTGTTTTCTATATTTTTGTATAATATATTTTTGTAGAACTCATGATACATTATTTTTCATGTTTCTTTGATGAATAGAAAGTTCAAAAGAACATTCATTTGGAAAAGTTTTTTTGTAACATTATAAATGGCTTTTTTGTCACTTTTGGTCAACTTAATATACAGTATAGGCCTATAAAATAATATATATTAAATCTTACTGACCTGAAACATTTAACTTAACCTACTAAGATATTTTTTTCATAAAAATTCCAAACATTTTTTGTAGTGCTATCAGTGTAGTGCTGTCTGAAATACTTGAAGACCCAGAAATGAAGAATGCTGAGCTGAAAGTTGCATTTCAGAGGAAAACAGCTACAGAGAGAAACAAGATTTTCAAATGAGATAATATGTCAGAGAGAGAGAGCAGAACATAAATGTGTAAGATCAAAACAGATCATTAAATTTTCTGACTTCCTTTGTTCCTCTAGAAAAGCATTGAGTGGAAGTACCGTCACTGCTGTGCACATCATGGGCATCAAGCCTTGAATATTTCAGCAAATGGCCCGTCGCTAATTGCATATGAGTTACCTCTTCACTAATGGCTCACAGGGACTGTGATGTTTCAGGGCAGAGTCAGCACAACTGGCTTTCCATAAATATTTTGTGAAAGTCTGAATAACAGACTGATCTGCAGCTCTGTTATCATCGTCAAGGGCAGAGGCTTCGTCTGACAGATTAACCTCCTTTCTCTAAAAGATTGTTTCCTCCAAAAATCTGGTGTGTGCAGAGGATTCTAGCACAGATCTCTCACACATCTGCCATATGAAATACAAAATGGAATCGGTATTCATGGACTGGTCACAAATGACTTAAAAAGCGTACTGCTTTTCGCTACACTGTCACTACACTGAAAAAATATAATGTTGAAACAATTTTCACTTAGAAATTGCTAGTAAATTTCACAAATATTTAAAAAGAAACAGCAAGTAAAATTGCTTTAAACATGAACTTTGATATATTGAGTTGATATATTGCATTATGTTTTGCTTTGAGGTTTTTGCTTGGCGACAGACTAGCTGCAAGATGTTGTTAATGTTTTATTTCATCACTACTTCAGAGGTGGGTTGGCATGCTTTATCAATAATGTAGTGACATGAGGGGGTTAAGTGAGATGCCTATTCATTCACTTATATGTGTTTTGCAGGGTGTAATGTATACAAACTACTTCTGATCTTGCTCTCTATATATATATGCATTGCAGGAAATGATTCATATTGATCACTGTGGGGCCTTTGCTATAAACACAAGATAAAATCTCATATTTAGTCATATATTTAATATGGCATGACAAAAGACTGTGCAGTTTTAATCTCTGATTATCATAGTTTTTATATACTGTAAATAAATGCACAAGGTCTCAGAATTGCAAAATGGAAGGACAGAACACAAAGGATTACACCACCACACAGCAATATATCAATTTATTTTTTTATATTTTCATATTTGAGTGAAAATAAAGTTAAAATACATCACATTCCTATAGATCTCTAATAATTTTAAAGATATCTGTCTATATATTTTTTGCAGAAAACATTATTTAAATATCTGTACATTTCTTTGGAAATATCTAGACAAGTTAATACACTAAAAAGATAAAATATGTAATTTATGTAATATATTAATTGATTATTTAGCACTGTAACTCCTCATTTGGTATTTGCAACTGAATTCCCTTTCATACAGTTGAGAAAATTACACCAGTGTATTGCAGTGTAAGTTTGTCCCTTTTCATGTATGTTTGTTCTTTAACTCTTCTTTCATATATATATGCATTGCAGGAAATGATTCATATTGATCACTGTGGGGCCTTTGCTATAAACACAAGATAAAATCTCATATTTAGTCATATATTTAATATGGCATGACAAAAGACTGTGCAGTTTTAATCTCTGATTATCATAGTTTTTATATACTGTAAATAAATGCACAAGGTCTCAGAATTGCAAAATGGAAGGACAGAACACAAAGGATTACACCACCACACAGCAATATATCAATTTATTTTTTTATATTTTCATATTTGAGTGAAAATAAAGTTAAAATACATCACATTCCTATAGATCTCTAATAATTTTAAAGATATCTGTCTATATATTTTTTGCAGAAAACATTATTTAAATATCTGTACATTTCTTTGGAAATATCTAGACAAGTTAATACACTAAAAAGATAAAATATGTAATTTATGTAATATATTAATTGATTATTTAGCACTGTAACTCCTCATTTGGTATTTGCAACTGAATTCCCTTTCATACAGTTGAGAAAATTACACCAGTGTATTGCAGTGTAAGTTTGTCCCTTTTCATGTATTTTCATGTTCTTTAACTCTTCTTTCAAGAGATAATGACAAGAATACTAATACTTCTGTAATGCTTCTATTTTCAGTTGTTCTTAACATGCATTTCAGGAAGGATGTGAATGCATTATACAGTATATTTGTCATATTATTACCTAGTCTCACAGTGATGTTTTAGTACCACAGTATACACTGCAGTATGGATAATATCAACTGTAAACAAAATGAACCTAGCCTAAATTTGGACTCGGAGAGCCTTGAGGCATTGGAAAGTTCATAAAGTTACTTTAACCCTGAATAAGATACATGAGAAGCATTAAGGAGCATTTACTGTATGCCATTCTACATTGTTAGCGGTCTACGTGCAAATCAAGTATATCAAGACTTTTGTACTAAATTTGGTAAATGTGGTACACTACATTTTTGCCACTAAATTGCTGACTATGTTCTGCAGGTCTTCGGTTCGCATACGGGTGGTTTCCAGGACCTCTTCATGATTAACCCTTTCTGTGCTGCTGTAGTCAGTCACTACTTTGTTGGTAATAAGGGAGAGTCCAAACACACGCATCCCACAGTGACGAGCGACCACCACCTCTGGAACGGTACTCATACCTAATTACAGAGAAACTGCATTTATTTGATGAAAAATACAGTAAAAAGAGTAATATTGTCATAAAGCAAGGCCAGACACAACGGGTGAATGGATGACGTGCCTTGGCGCAGCCGCAGTAACTGGTCGGACACCGAAAGCACTCCTGCAGTGTGGCCAAAGACTTATTGGAAATGGTTAGTGAAAGCATCATATGAATTAATTATGGCACTACTAGATAAGTCTTTCTAGGAGAATATCGTATAGAGAGTCCAGAACAGTCCATAGGAGTGAACGGTAGACCGGACAGTGAGTGACTGTAATGTGTGTGTATTTGTAGTGTGGCTTGATCGGTGACAGCAGGTGCAGGTGATCAGAACTCAGGTGACTGTGATCGGGTGATTATCCTGGCTGGTGACTGCAGTGACTGTGATGAATCCCTGACAAATATTGTGAAATATTGTTACTATTTAAATAACTGTTATCTATTTTTATATATTTTCAAAATAATTTATTCCTGTGATGGCAAAGCCGAATTTTCAGCAGCCATTACTCCAATCTTCAGTGTCACATGATCCTTCAGAAATCATTCTAATATGTGGATTTGGCGCGTACGAAACATTTCTCATCATTACCAATGTTGAACAGCTGCGTGGCTTAATATTTTTGTAGAAACCATTATATGTATTTTTTGACGAAAAAATAAAGTTCATAAGAACAGCATTTATTTGAAATAGAAATCTTATATAGCATAAAGAAATGGCACTTTTTAAACCAATTTAATGCATCCTTGCAGAATAAATTGCAAATAAAAATTCTAAAATCAAACAATACTTTGCATACGCATTTATATAAGCTGTAATACACGCTATGTCTTACCCACTCATAACATTTTTGATAGTAGTGTTATGTAGTCTTACAGTACATACCCACAGCATCCGCCCCAAGCGTCTGTAGAAACCAGCATTCTGCAATCGTCTCATAGGACGGTCCTGCCAACATGCAGTAAACACCCTCCTGGAGGAAAGAGTCACAGCCTAGTTCTTGGGCCGTCTCCCTGGCCATCCGTGCAAAGTCTCTATCATAAGCATCAGACATGCAAGGAAAGCGCACTCCAAATCTACAGGGACAGAACACAAATGTCAGTGAACACTGGACTGCTTGCAGAAATCATTAGAGAAATGCTTGTAAGATTATATACCAAGGTTAATAGCAGAACGAAGACTGAACTGTTAAAAACAAAGTCAAAAATCAAAAGAACTCATCCAAATGCTTTTCTTCAAATTCTGGTGTTAGGTAGAATTAGGTTTCTTTAATTATAATTATAAAAAAATTATCTCAAATCTATATGATTGGGTTTTAATAACACATTAAACATCTTACTGTACTGCATAGCAATTCACCTTTCCTCATTGCGTCCACACAGGGGATTTTGGCCTGCAAAGCCAGGAATATTGATATGGTCTTTGATCAACATGATGTCTCCCACTTGAAATTTAGGACTGAGTCCTCCAGCAGCATTGGTCACAATCAGAGTCTCAATCCCGAGTAGGAAGAACACTCTTACTGGATATGTGACCTAAAACAGAACAATAGTATAAGATTTAGAGCCACTGTGACAAAACTGTTCTCCTCTTTATGAAACAGGAAATTAAAGATTGAATATGATCTGATATATGTCATCAAAACCATATAGTAGGCTATAACTGTATCCCCTCCTCCCCGTTTGTCTAAGTTGTCCATTTTTAAAGGATTGAGTATTGTACATTTTTTCAGATTTTAAAAAACGTCATACATTTTCTGTCATTAAGTACATTTTAATTGAAAATTGTTTTTCCCTCATGTGCATTGAATTAAGAAATTGAGAAACAAATACATGACTGCTTTTTTACAACACAGGCAAGAAAATGGACAGTGATTTCATTCGCTCATAAAAACCATGCTATAAATCATAATGTCATATTTCACTTGGCTTCTGCAACAAAGAGCAAGCACTGTCTGTGTGTTTCTGAACATTATTTAACTTGATCACAAATGTTGTAATGTTGTAAAAGTTTATAGGAGAAGACAGGGTGATTTGCCAAAGGTTAACTATGATCATCTCTGTTATACTTAAAATTGCTCAATGGTTAAGTACAGAATAACCTCTGTGTTAGTGTTGTGGTATATAATTGCTAAAGCAACAGAAACACTAAGATGATTCTTGACTTTGATTCGTTATTGTAAAGTGTTACCAAGATGTTTAAATCATCAACTGACAGTATGCCTTCCCCCCCCACCCCCAGATTTTCTATCCAATCCCATATGCTTTTCCATGTTCTGATTTTGTTCTATGCTCATACTTTTTCTTGTGAACTACACGTGGGAGATTGACTGGTGCAATATTATAGTATGCCTTATCCATTGAGAATTCAATTTTCCCTTTGAGATTTTAAGCATGATACTTACTGTGGCAATGTTATAGCCCTCATAGAAGTGGAAGCGGCCTTGCATGCAAACGCACTGCTTTCCATTCAGCTCTCCAAACACCAGCTGACCTTTATGTCCTTGCACTAAAGAGGCATGAGGTAGACTATTAAATGTTTGTTAATGCAAACAATAACCAAATAATAGCAGTGAAATGATAAAGGACACGTTTTTTAATCTTTGTGTAGTCAGTGAATAGATTATGAAATAAATTCTCTGAACATCTAACATCTCACACCTGTGCTATGGGGAAAGCGGGGGATTTTGTTGTAAGGAAACACTTTCTTGTTGTCCAGCAGGTCAGCCAATCCACCGAGTCCTGAACCACAGATAATTGCCACTTTGGGCCTGATATCTGTGTTAGCAAGCAGCCAGTCCGCGGTGTCTTTGTAGTCTTCATAGCTGTAGCTACATAGAAACAAAACATGGTTTTTGCTTAATTATTTCCTTAGTGGGGCTGGTGTCGGTCATGCATCAAAAAACACCCATGTCATAATAAAGTGACAAACTGCTGGATAATGTCTGACTAATTTCCTACTTGGTTATGAAATAAGGAGGTATCAGAATTATCTTTATTACACACACATGCTAATGTCAAATGACCTGTCAAGTACAGTGATCCAATCAAGTTGCTTTCAGAGTGAGCAAGTCAATTGAAAACAGTATTTACACTCTTAAAAATAAAGGTGCTTCAAAAGGTTCTTCACAGCGATGCCATAGAAGAACCATTTTTGGTTCCACAAAGAACCATTCAGTCAAAGGTTCTTTAAAGAACCATCTCTTTCTTACCTTTTTATAATCTGAAGAACCTTCTTTCTCCACAAAGAACCTTTTGTGAAACAGAAAGGTTCTTCAGATGTTAAATTTAAACAAAAAGGTACTTCTATGGCATCGTGAAGCACCTTTATTTTTAAGAGTGTAGAATAGAGAAGCAAAAGTATATACAGTACTACAGTAACAAAAAGGTTTTGTTTTTTTATACATATTATATTATATAATTATTGATCCTTGTCATTTGCAATGCTATTGTGTTGGAGTATATTGAATTATCTCTTTGACTGTCATTTACCTGAACAATCGCTGTAGTAAATGATTTCCAGTATCTGTCGGCGTGTGTGAGCTACTCACACACCATTACCATAGTTACCATACAAGACTAATGGACGACCAATGGAGTAGATATAAATCCATTTCTGAGCTGTAACTATATGAAATAACTATACTAATGGTCTGTGCTCATCTCTGGATTTTGCTTGGGTCTCAACTATCAAAGCAATCTATTGTATTTTTCATTTGTAGCAAACTGTAAAGAGTTTTGTTATCAGTTAGTGTACAAGAATACTTGGGCTTAATAGACTATATATATATAAAAAAAAAAATAATATATATATATATATATATATATATATCGTCAGCTGAACAGTCGTGTTAAACAACAGTACACATAGCCTCGTTTTCACTCCTGTCAAAAATTAAATATGGCGTTCCCATGACTAAGGTTCATGTGACGCTTTTCAGAGTAGGTAGTTCAAAATTCACTTGTAGTGTTTTAGGCTGTTAGTCATTATGACATTATGCTTTCTTGTTGTCAAAAAGTGTCTGTCATTATTTAACTAACATGAAGCACCGTCATACTCTGAATTATTTTATAGTCTTTTGAAACTGAAACAAAAATGACCCATTCATACTGAATTGCTTTCATAGTTGGACTGCCCACATTTATAATCAGAACGTCTTTCATAGCTGAGAAAATATCGGGTAGGAAGAGCTGTAAGCATGCGCTGTCCGTGGTGCTGCAAGGCGTTGCGGGATCAGCACTTTCCATTCAGAGCTTCAAACACTACGTGACTCCATAACGCTCAATGAGAATGCACAATAGGCCTCTTATTTTACAATCACAGCGCTGCCCATTTATTATTATTTTTTTACTTTGACAAGGTCTGCCAACAGCCCTGATGTCCTCATTTGGGACGGTTCTCATAGCTGTTCTTCCACAGCTTTTATAGCGAAGCCTGTCACTTTAAGAGCTGCGTATTATTCTGGGCGCATCCACAAAGCTGAATAGCAGGATTCTGTTACGTAACCGTAATTATGAGTAGCTGATTTTATAGCGATTTTATAGATAATATGTTATTAAAAATGCTGAATTTCATTTGAGCTTCTAATCGGCAACACATTTTCTTTTTTACAGTGGAACTGGAGAGCACATACTAGTGGAAGAATGTGAATGAAGAATAAACTATCGCCATCCAAACACTTAGGGAACTAAAAATCCTCTTTAGGATGTGAGGCTGCGTTGTTAAGCATATCGGTTTTGTTCTTCAGGTTGATCTATGATATAAAGCCCCGTTTGATGATGAGGGATATAAATAAAAAGCGACAGTTGTCATGGCGACTATTAACGAATGTAATCCCATATTTTTTCACAATAAGATTTCATTTAGACAGTCTGGTATGATGTAGGATATTGATTTGGCAGGTCTGTTATGCTGTAAGGCAGCGAATCTGGCGCATTATATTCGTTTTTCACCTTACCTGCATTCGCTGGATGTTGACATGTCCGCGGTTGGTCGGGATACTGTTGGCAGGAGGAATAATACAGAGCAACCTGAGCGAGAGGTCAAACACCCGACGGTCTCGTGGGATGGCGTGACGGATGAGGAGTCCGTCTTAAAACTGGTTTCTTAAACAGCGCTCGTTGTTCTAATCCAATTTTCTGTGAGAATGGGCCGCTCACTGACCCGCAGTTAAAGAGCCTTGAGAACTGTCATCCTGCCAGGACCTGGCAGCAACAGACGTGTAGTGGTGCCTCACAGCAGGGGAAATAACGTGTTAACGTTAGTTTAACCGAAGTGTCCAGGGAAACATTTGTCACTAGCAGAGATTATGGATGTTTTTTTTAAATACCAACCGGACTTTGACACAGTTTCGTCTACTGCTGTAGTTAAATATGCAGTGGTTTACCACCTTTCACTCTTAAAACGAAACTAAATAATAAATGAAGTTCTTCAGTAGGTCTTTGAAGTCACTTAGGTTCAACAGTTGACCCGCCTCTTATAAACCTACCAAACTAATTATCTGCTGTAATGGGTTTTTGAGTTGGTTATGTTCTTAGGGGATTAGAAAAAGCTCTTGATGTTTTATTATACAGTACATTCTTCAGATCAGTGCATTGGTTTCTCATTAAAGTAGGGCTGTAACCACCATGAACATTAACGGGACATTGATTGGTCAGATTAGTGATTGACCAATGGGTTTCTTCAGTGGTCGATTCTTAAGTTGCTATAAAATGTAATTCTTCATGTCATCACCCTGTTTGCTTGTTTTATGCATGTATTGTTTGTGGACTATTGGTAAATGCAACATATATAAAACTTCAGTCTAAATTAAAATGTAAAATAAAGCACATTTGAAATATTTAAAGTTAATACTTTGAGAAAGACACTTTCCCATGTGAAAAAGAAGTGCACTTAATTATATTGAATGTGCACTTAGTGTACTTACAGATAATATAATATTAATGAAATAAAAGGCCACTAAGGGTACTTAAAGAACATACGCTTTAATGACTTTTTTTGTTTAACATAACTAATTACACTTTTAAAAAGTGCAGTTTGTAATAATGTCAAATTAAAAGTTTACTGTAGAGTGCATTTTAAATTATTATGTTTTAATAATCTTTTGTCATGCTTTGAAGAAATACACTTATTTTAATGTATTGAATAACATTAAAGTACTTAATTTGAACTGTAGTGTTATAAAAATTTAAACTGTATATTTTAAATGTACTAATTTGCAACTTTATTAGCCTATTACAAATATGTAATTACCAATATATTTAAATAGATGACATACAAGTTTTAACAGAAATAACTTAAAATTTTAGTTTATCATAAATGCTTTTCAGTATATTCTGCAGTACACCAACCATATCCAGTCAAAAATACTAATAATAAAGTTACATGAATTCATGTAATTTAGTCTTAAGTATGTCAAAAATACACCTACCTAATTGCATTTATTATAAATTTACATTTAATTTAATTGCAAACATGCATATAAAGTTTCCAAAACAATTATATTCAGTTGGCACTTCAGTATAATATTCTAAAAGCCTTGTACTTCTTTTTCACAAGGGTAGCCTATAATCAGTATTAAACTCTACATATGTTGTTGGTGCAAAATCTCAAACTGCATTTCATGTTATGATGACAAGAGATGCACCACACCCATGTTTATTGATGTATTATGCTATTATTATGTATGCTCAACACTCTTCCTTTTGGAACAACTGCTGGGTGGGTGAGAAAAGGAAAAAGAGAAAAGAAAATGACCTTAATAAAGTCACAATGAATGTAAAATGGCTGAGAGAGTGAAAACATTGTCTTCAGTATAAGCCACTGTATAAAAAGGCAAATAGATGCAATTTTTCTGCAGTCTTTCTGCAATCTTTTCTGCAATCAAGATGCAATCTTTTTAAAATGGTTGAAGATATGAAAGAGATGTGTATTTGCTTTGGTATGAGAATTAGTAACTATGTCCAATTCAAAATATATTATTTAGGGCTGTCAGTTTAACGCGTTAACTTAATTAATTAGTTATAAAAAATTATTAATATAAAAAAATAAAAAAATATATTTTAACGCAATTAACGCACTGGCCCCGCCCCCAGACCTGTACATCATCTTACATTTCATACAGACTGTTGACAAATATGATGCAGCGCAACAACTCCATAAATGCAGTTATGCCCTAAAATTCAGGATATTGGTGCAAAATGTCCCTGTATGTGTTTTTGTCTAATTTATATCATACGATAAGCGATATCACACGAGCAGCGAGCAGTGGCGGCTCGTGGGTTTTAAAATAGAGGAGGCACACTAATTGTATTGGTCTGGGATCCTTGCCGACTATTATTATTATTATTATTTGCTTAACCACTTTAAAATGGCTTTTTGGTTGCTTTTAGTCAGAAAACGTAAAGAAAACGACATACATACAGCAAGATAATATAACTTCACTTACCTGGCCTATCACTTGAAGCAAACATCCATCCCTTCTTAAAGGTCTGTGTTAAAGGGGTCATATGATGCTGCTAAAAATAACATTATTTTGTGTATTTGGTGTAATGAAATGTGTTTTTGCGGTTTAAAGTTAAAAAAACACATTATTTTCCACATACTGTACATTATTGCTTCTCCTCTATGCCCCGCCTTTTTGAGC
>NW_015544135.1:787483-787702 GCF_001515605.1 Sinocyclocheilus anshuiensis | reverse complement strand
TGTGGGAAGATTTGCATAACGCCGCCCAAATGTTCACGCAAAGAAAGAAGGCGTAACTTTTTTGCTGCCACTGCTGCCACCATGTCCTGAAGAGCTGTGTGTTTCGTTGTGAAAGCGAAACTACTTTGTTTAAAGAGGACAAAGAGGACGATATCTTCGGCATGCCTAGAGCTGATCTGTGCTGGTCGCTGAGGGAATACATCAACTTTCACTGTGGCC
>NW_015544135.1:729575-787146 GCF_001515605.1 Sinocyclocheilus anshuiensis | reverse complement strand
TATAATTAAACTAAAATTATTATAGACTATATGGTTTTTGTCATCTTCTGATTGGTCAACTTCAGATGGATCGCCAAATCATCTCGTTCAACCGCACATACGCCATTTAAATTTAAACCGACAGCATCTGATTTTTTTTGACATGTTTGAAAATTATCGGGTGGACGGGAGGTGCTCGTAACGTCTAGGATCGGCCCGTAAGTGCTGTGGATCGCCGGATCGGCTTTCACCGTGGACGAAGCGGAGTCCAATCCGGGGTCGTCACATGTGGTTGCCACAATGTCTACTTGATACTTTCTCATTTAACACACAAATAGCTTTAAATAATCTTTTGCGGGTATTTTCACAGTCAGATTTATGTTGCGATTAATTGCGATTAATTAATCGAAACATCATGTAATTAATTAGATTAAAAAAAATGAATCGACTGACAGCCCTAATTATTACTTATTTTGCCATGACACACATACATACATGTGCAAATTACATTTTACATTTTTTGAAATAATATTACACATGGTTGGGTCAAAGGGGACAGACTGTCTGCCTAATGTTACACTAAATAGTAGTCAGAAAAAACACTTCAGGATTTTAGTCTAATTTCAAAAATCTTCTGCTGAGAACCTTAATGTGAATATAAAGTGTAAAATGAAATGTTTATCAAATGTGTTTATTCTGCCATTGTTCCCTGACATAAGATTATGGTGTCTTGTACAGTCTCCTCTTTACTGTTCTTTGAGATTTTAATCAAGGGAACGGTACAGTTTGTTTGTGGTTTTAAGTTGCTATGGTACAGATGTCCTCAACTACAAAACTTTCAGCGAATCACAGGGCGTCTTTGTACACGCACACCAATCAGTGAGCTGTTTACTGAAAACGTTCGGTGCCATGGCGACCGCTGTCATGGTAACCACCAAGCGCAAAGCTGAGAAATGAGCGCTTGAGGAAGAGCCTTCACAAGAAAAGGGCTGGAATTGAAAAAGCTTTATTAATTGTATTGTTCAGACTCTTAGTTCATAATGTAGCCGTGTGGTTATTTTATAAAAATCCATTTTAAACGTCTTGCGTTTCGGATAAACACAACAGTACCAATGAAGCGTCCTAGCGTGCGAATGGCGACTAGCCACCTGCTTCTCGGTTAAACATTTATCGCTTGTCATCGTCAATCACGCGAAAAAAAAACCCCCCAGATATTTCTGTAATTAGCATCAGATTTAATTTTTACTAAAAAACGTGAATCAGTTTGTTTCAAAATGCCAGCCTCGAATGTCCAAGATTCTCACTCAAACCTCCGAAGTTCACGCGAGAAGATGCCAGCAGGATTCAAAACAAAAGTGGTGGCACCCCGAAATCCCAAACTGGTAAAACGGGAAGCAAATTCTGAGGTGAGCATTTTAATCTATATATACATCTATATCTATATCTTAAAACTGTAATTTTAAAGCAGCAGTTTACCCTTATCATTAACTTAAATCCCTGCCTCTAAACAGAGCACTAACTATTAGTAATTTATTAAACTACAATTTACATAAACATACAGACTTACTGTTCTTTCTTAAAAGGACACCTAAAATGCAGTGTTTTGAATCACATAACTAGCTATTAAAAATGAACCACATTCTTCACTACAGTACATTAAGCATTTACATTAAGAGTTTGACCATGAAAAATAAGTGCATTGTTTATGTTCCTTGTTGATTGACAGGTGGGTGATTGAAAGCTGTTGAGTGTTGACAACCTGTTCTTCTCTATTAGTCCAATTTTATTTATTGTAACAGCGCCCTTTTATTTTTTCCCTTTTATTTTTGTTTGTCATTTAATATCCAATAGACTATATCTATGTATATGTCAAGAAGCAAACTTCCTGATGTCTGCATGTCACTGTTAGGCAATATAAAGCAAACAGTCTAGTCCAGGGATCTCCAACCCTGCTCCTGGAGAGCTACCAACCTGCAGACTTTCGTTTCAACCCTGCTCCAACACCTCTGCCTGCCTGTAATTATCAAGTAAGCCTGAACACCTTGATTAACTGGTTGAAGTGTGTTGATTGGGGTTGGAGCTGAAATCTGCAGAATGGTAGCTCTCAGAATACAGAGCTCTCTGCAATATAGATTCATGCAGAATATAGGAAAATATTTTTACATGGTGGATAAATGCGCTCATAACAGGCTGCATATGTCTTTGCAGCTGATTCCATCTGTATATGCTCGAGAAATGTGCCAGACTACAGAAGAACGATTATCAAACACTTACGAGATGCATCCGCCCCGTATCCTGGAGCTTTTAGATATGAGTGAGACCACACATCACAAGGTAAAATATCAGCATTTTACAATGCTCAGTACAAGAGCTTAATTATTTAGTTTGTTCTTCTACATCACTGGTTCCAAGTATCTTAGCAGCAACATTTTCAAAGTTAATTAAGGTCATTATCACAGTCTCTCTCTGGGGAGACACTAATGGCTTTTAATATGTATAGTATAGTAACTGTAGCTGTTACAAAAAGCCATTTGTTGAGCCATTTTCTACATGTTATATTTAAAGCTTTCTGACCCTCCATAGACAGCAACGCAACTGACAAGTTCAAGGTCCAGAAAGGTAATAAGGATCGGTAAAATATCATTATCACTATCGTTAAAATATTCCATGTGACATCATTGTTCAACCATAATGTTATGAAGCTATGAGAATACTTTCTGTGCGCAAAGAAAACAAAAATAACAACTTTATTCAACAATTTCCTCTTACCACGTGTACCACAACACATAACGCCAGGCCCTGCGTCAGCAGCACCACATGCATGCGTCGTGGTACTCTTGTAAGACTGACACGGAAGAGAAGAAATTGTGGAATAAATTTGTTATTTTTGTTTTCTTTGCACACAAAAAGTATTCTTGTAGCTTCATAACATTACGGTTGAACCACTGATGTCACATGGACTATTTTAATGATGTCTTTACTACTTTTCGGGGCCTTGAATGTGTCAGTTTTGTTGCTGTCTATGCAGGGTCAGAAAGCACTTGGATTTCATCAAAAATATCTCAATTTGTGTTCCGAAGATTAACAAAGGTCTTATGGGGTCGGAATGACTTGAGGGTGAGTAATTAATGACAGAATTTTCATTTTCGGGTGAACTATCCCTTTAAGGCCTTGCCTTCTTCAAGGCTTTATGTTCCTTTGTGTATCACCACTGACATTCAGATGCTTGTAATTGTAGGATTACATCCACAGACTCATCTGTGTGACTGAACGTGAGAAGTTTGAAGTTCCTATTCGTGCAATTGGGCCGCGTGCCATCTTGGACTTCCCAGATAGTCTGCATTTCCAAGGTTGTCCGGTTAAGTGCTTGTCCCAGAGTACTCTGCTTGTGCGGAACATAGGAAATTGTGAGGCTAAATTCCAGCTCAGCACGTGTAGGTAAGAGAGGCATGTCAGTGCAGATTTTTGGACATTGTGTTTTACAGATCATTTTGATCTGTGACTGACACTGTCTTTTTAAGATTGCATTTATAAATGGTGTATATGTTCCCCACAGCCCATTTTCCGTAGAACCATCCATAGGAACTCTTGATGTTGGTCAAAGCATGCAAGTTACCGTTGAGTTCTTGCCTAAAACCACAGGGGATCACAGCCAGGTTTTGCTGCTGCACTACCATTCAGGTATTTACTGCTAATTACATCACCACAATCTGCTCTTCCCACAAACTTCTCCTCTGCAACACTGCTGTATATCACTGTGACACAGGTACTGATTTCCACATGCAATTGCCAGCAAGTGTAAATGATCTTATTATTAACCTTCACTGTTAATGTCAGTTTATCTTTATATTTTCCAAGGCTTTATATTTAATGTTCCTGTGGCTCAGTGGTAGAGCATTGTGTTAGCAGCGATGAATCCTGGACTCCTGCTCAAAGTGATAAATTAATATAAGGACAGCTACAAAAAAAACAACAATAAGCCCGCAAAGCTGTTGTCATTCCATCCTGACGGATGACAGCCGTGACAGCTAAGTGGAATCCCGGAAAATAAACCGTGGAACTTTGACCAATGAGACAACAGTTTACTCACGTGTGACTTGTATTAACAAATTTGGTCCGTTTAGAAACTTTGCCGTGTGAAAGCGAACCGCACCAAGAATAAAAAGCAACATTGTAATAATTTTAACCCCTGTTTCAGAACACAGCAATCAATCTACAGGTGTGAAAGCACCCTAAGATATTTTTGATGAAATCTGAGAGCTTTCTGACCCTCCATAGACAGCAACGCAACTGACAAGTTCAAGGTCCAGAAAGGTAATAAGGATCGGTAAAATATCATTATCACTATCGTTAAAATATTCCATGTGACATCATTGTTCAACCATAATGTTATGAAGCTATGAGAATACTTTCTGTGCGCAAAGAAAACAAAAATAACAACTTTATTCAACAATTTCCTCTTACCACGTGTACCACAACACATAACGCCAGGCCCTGCGTCAGCAGCACCACATGCATGCGTCGTGGTACTCTTGTAAGACTGACACGGAAGAGAAGAAATTGTGGAATAAATTTGTTATTTTTGTTTTCTTTGCACACAAAAAGTATTCTTGTAGCTTCATAACATTACGGTTGAACCACTGATGTCACATGGACTATTTTAATGATGTCTTTACTACTTTTCGGGGCCTTGAATGTGTCAGTTTTGTTGCTGTCTATGCAGGGTCAGAAAGCACTTGGATTTCATCAAAAATATCTCAATTTGTGTTCCGAAGATTAACAAAGGTCTTATGGGGTCGGAATGACTTGAGGGTGAGTAATTAATGACAGAATTTTCATTTTCGGGTGAACTATCCCTTTAAGGCCTTGCCTTCTTCAAGGCTTTATGTTCCTTTGTGTATCACCACTGACATTCAGATGCTTGTAATTGTAGGATTACATCCACAGACTCATCTGTGTGACTGAACGTGAGAAGTTTGAAGTTCCTATTCGTGCAATTGGGCCGCGTGCCATCTTGGACTTCCCAGATAGTCTGCATTTCCAAGGTTGTCCGGTTAAGTGCTTGTCCCAGAGTACTCTGCTTGTGCGGAACATAGGAAATTGTGAGGCTAAATTCCAGCTCAGCACGTGTAGGTAAGAGAGGCATGTCAGTGCAGATTTTTGGACATTGTGTTTTACAGATCATTTTGATCTGTGACTGACACTGTCTTTTTAAGATTGCATTTATAAATGGTGTATATGTTCCCCACAGCCCATTTTCCGTAGAACCATCCATAGGAACTCTTGATGTTGGTCAAAGCATGCAAGTTACCGTTGAGTTCTTGCCTAAAACCACAGGGGATCACAGCCAGGTTTTGCTGCTGCACTACCATTCAGGTATTTACTGCTAATTACATCACCACAATCTGCTCTTCCCACAAACTTCTCCTCTGCAACACTGCTGTATATCACTGTGACACAGGTACTGATTTCCACATGCAATTGCCAGCAAGTGTAAATGATCTTATTATTAACCTTCACTGTTAATGTCAGTTTATCTTTATATTTTCCAAGGCTTTATATTTAATGTTCCTGTGGCTCAGTGGTAGAGCATTGTGTTAGCAGCGCAAAAGGTCATGGGTTTGATTCCCAGGGAACACACATACTGGTAAAAAATGTATAGTCTGAATGCACTGTCGCTTTGGATAAAAGCGTCTGCTAAATGCATAAATTAAAATTAAATTAAATATTTTCCAATCTACTAAGAATAGTTTTAATATACAAATATTCTCTTTACTTTTCACTACCCACACATACACTGCACATACAATAATGGAGATGATATTTTAAAGTACAATAAATTGCAAAACATCACATTGATACATCACATAAGCCAAATTGCATTGTGCTTTTTTAGGCATAATATCTGTACATGACTTTCCTCAAGGTTTTGTGGAATTGAATGTATTATTCTTTAGGTATTTTTTTTAATTAGTTATTTCATTGTATTTGAGCTAGAATGCTACATTTTGCTCTTTCAGAGGGTAGTACTTTAGGCGAATAGTTCTATTAATAAATCCAGTTAACAGATATTTTTGAGCCTGAAATGCTGCGGGTGCCTAGTTAACCTCATAAATAATTCTTTCCCTTGTCTGTATGATAATGTGATATACGTCAGGATGCACAGGTTCCACTACTAAAATAATTTAATTTTGGATTCTGTTTTCATGCCAGAAAATACACCACTGTTCAAAAGTTTGGTCAGTAAGATTTTTAAAGGAAATTGTTCTTCAAAATGTTTTTTTGAACTTTCTATTCATCGAAGAATCCTGAAAAAAGTGTATCACGTTTTCTACAAAAATATTGAGAAACAATCATTTTCAAGCGTTATGTTTTCAACATATAAGAATGATTTCTAAAAGATCATGTGACACTGAAGACTGGAGCATTTCCTGCTGAAAATTAAGTTTTGCCATCACAGGAATAAATTACATTTTGAAATCTATAAAAATAAAATAAGTAATTTTAGATGTTTTAAAAAACACTTTCTGCTTTAAAAATAATACAGCGGCTTGAAATTATATTAGTTGCATGTTTATGAATGTCCATATGATTTGACATTCATTGCTGCATATGATGACAGTAATTTCTTAAATAATTTGACATATCACAAGTTAAAGGGATAGTTCACCCAAAAATGAAAATTCTATCATTAATTACTCACCCTCATGTCGTTCCAAACCTGTAAGACCTTCGTTCATCTTCAAAACACAAATTAAGATATTTTTGATGAAATCCGAGACCTCTCTGACCCTCCATAGACAGCAAGGGAGCTACCACGATCAAGGCACAGAAACGTAGTAAGGACATCAGTAAAATAGTCCATGTGATATCAGCGGTTCAGCCGTAAGTTTATGATGCTACAAGAATACTTTTTTCGGAGACAGTATCACGACGCATGGGCGCACTTGCCTCATCATGTAAACAACGCATACACGTGCTGACATGTGTGTGTTACGTAAGCAGCAGCGCCATGCGCATGCGTTGTTTACATGATGTGGAAGGGCGCGCATGCATCGTGATACTCTCTCCATAATGGCGGTACATAACTGCAGATGGGATGAGGAGAAGAACTGTTGAATAAAGTTGTTATTTTTGTTTTCTTTGCACACAAAAGTATTCTCATAGCTTCGTAAACTTACGGTTGAACCGCTGATGTCACATGGACTATTTTACCGATGTCCTTGCTACGTTTCTGTGCCTTGATCGTGGTAGTTCCCTTGCTGTCTATGCAGGGTTCTCAGAAAAAGCTCTCGGATTTCATCAAAAATAGAATTTAGATTTTTGGGTGGACTAACCCTTTAATATCACAACTATAACATTAACGGTAAAACGGTATAATGTTAACTTTAACAACAATTAAATCTACATTTTACAACATTTTGATACAGAAAACTATGTTTAAGTTTGGAATGCATAAAAATAGGATCAATAAATGCTGTATGTGGTAATTAAGCAGCATTGGCCCTATGGGGCAATTGACTGCTTCACCATCTGCCCTGAAACTCTCTCACACTGGTCCTGGGCCAACAGGCCATCCTTATTGTTGCACCTTGTTTTGTTTTTGAACAGGCAAATTTGTGAAATTACTTAAATTTCCACTTGTGGGCTGTGCTTTGAACTCTCAAACTCTCAGAGAGCTATGATATTAGTCATTTGCAGACTCAAATGATTTTTTTCAAATGATATTTTTACATAACACAATAGTTGATTTGTTGTTAGGATTATTTAATTACGTCTTAATCTTAATGCTGAATCACTGTTTCATCTGAATCAGCGGTAGGCGGATAGGCATTATTCATAGGCAAGATGGTGCAAAGAAATGTTTAAATAAAGTTCATGTGCATGGCTAAGAGGGTGTGTTTAAACTGACATGCCAGTGTGAATTATTGTCTGTGTGAATGTGTGTGTATGTTTCAACATATAATTGAGCATGTGGTTTAGGTGTGTGTGTGTGTGTGTGTGTGGTTTTTGCAGGTGCTCTGCCTGTCTCACTGAATAAACACACAGGTCTGCTGAAGGCCATTGGCATTAACATTTTAATATGCGCTCTGCTCTAAAAATACTACTTTGCGCCCATCAGGGGAGTATAATTTTTAATTTAGCGCCTGTTCCTGTCTCCTCCTCATTTATGTTTAACATGAAGCTGCTTTGGAGCATGTCTTCATTGGTTTCGTTCTGGGGTTGGCAGAAATATTTCCCTGCAGTCCCAGTTGCCTCTCAGAGAAGCACACAGACCTGTCTCAAGTCTCTAAAGGTGCTCTCTACTGTTCCGGAACAGTGTTGTAAATACAACTTAACCACTGATTTCTAGTCACACACAGCGTCTCCACGACATGGCGGCGAGGCGACAGCAACAATACTACAGCGAGAATCAAAGTTACGCCTTCTTTCTTTGCGTGAACATTTGGGCGGCGTTATGCAAATCTTCCCACATCGTGACGTAGACATGTCGGGGCGTGTTTAAAAGAGCCATTTTAGGTAGGCGTGGTTGACTCTTAACTTTTATAAAGAATATCTCTTTGGATTTGAGACTTTAGTCTTTGCAACTTTACAGATCTTCTTTATGCACCAAGAGCTTGTAACACTCCAAAGAGAAAGGAAAAATTGAAATAGCATCATATGACCCCTTTAAATGTTTTTGTGGTTACCATTGATTTAAAGAGTAGAGTGTGGTTAGTTTGTCAGATTGTTATATAATGTTGTTTGTTGCTTCATTCAATGAACATAGATGTGCTAATGTAAATGCAGTGACAAACTAAAAATGTATATCTAAAATTTAGATAAACAGTATAAACATTTGCCTTTAAAAAGTTAAGTAAAAACAAAATGCGCTCAGCTGAAATTTAAAGGTTAATGTCAGTGTTACTTATTGACAACCAGGCGACAGGTTTTATATGAACAACTTGGGTGCAATCTGTGGCTGTGCCTTTAACCGCACTGTTTGACTGTCCATGAATAATAGACTACAAAGCTAAAGAGTTACTGAAGCCCATGTAGTCCCTCTGAAACCATAATGTGTTTAACTACCAATAGCTGGAAGTGAGTAGAGACACTTCTCTAAGCAACACAGGCAAGGATGAGTTACTTAATCTGTCCTACATTTTCAAATGCCTCCGAGCTGTTTTGCCTCGTATCATCTGCCTTATCCAGGCTGCAGAGTTTGCCCATTGACTCTAAAATATGCATAAAGAGCCAAAAAGCTCCGGGAAGCAGCTGCAGCAGTCGGACAGAGGGGATCCTACACGCTAGTACACACTCAGTGTGACTCTTTCTTATACAGTGAACGCTATTTCCTTTTAAGGGACGCTTGGGATTCTTCAAAGGATATCCCTCCCATCAGACATTTCTGGCTGTAAATAGGGAATGCATGCATGGAACTTCGGTATGAGAAGAAGTTTGTTTTGTGGTACCGCATGTATCTCATTTCTTATATTTCCATTACAAATTGCAGTGCAGCACATTACCCATGGCTTGTTTGCTATTAACGGCATTCATGTAGAAATAAAATCTCATTACCGTGGCGTTCAGAGACAAGAGATGCAGAGGGAGCTGTAAGCATCTAGGTCTGTTTAAATGGCAACATCGAGGTGAGGAGAGCTAATGAAAAAAAACAGTATTATATTTGCGAATGAAAACATGGTGCACCAAAGCAAAACACGGCTCACGGGTCGCCTTTTCCATTCTGTCTACAGTATATCAATCTCTCTCCTTTCCTCCCCTGTTCAATAGTCTGTCGTCTGCTCAGACAGCATAACACAATGCATACAAAACATGTCACGAAAATAAATAAGATAATTACTCCTGTACGCTGAACGAATCACTAAAATGCGTTGTGCTGTTGTAAGAATGCATGCTAACAGCTTCCTCAGAAAGGCTAAAGAATCAGTTGCTGTTGTTAGGATAATTGTTTTTCTTTTATTTATGCATATTTTGTTCAGTGTAGTCTAATTAATGTTTGGCATAGGTTAATTGCTGTAGGAATGCATGTTGTTACTCAAGACGTCCAAAAGGAAATTGCTGTATTGTATGTTTTGGTCATCTCAGATTTGTTTTTCTTTCATCTGGAGGGCCAAATGTGTATCCTATAGTCTACTTGATGATATAAGTAGACCGCTTTCCTCCTCAAGGAGAATTCCCTTATCTCGACAGGCTTTTTAGAGTGCACTTAAGTGTGAGCTGATGAAGACATCACACATACGCACACACTCTGCAGCACTATGAAAGCTTTCCTCATTTCCCATTCTTCTCCCCTTCCCTCTCTTCTGAACAAGCTCCCACAATCCCTCAGCCCGCTGGCAGATGCAGTGTCCAATCAAAGACACAATTTCCTTCACTCTTTTTTTTTTCCCTCTTAAAGCTTCATGCATAGAGACAGAGGTTAAATGTCTTTGGCTCATTTGTGAAAAGTGATATCTATGGCGAATTAATCAGTGGAGAGAGGTTGAAAGGGTGAAACTGGGATGGAGCTGACAAAAGAAAGAAACCACAGGACACAACCTGCCTTCTACCTGTATCATCTTCAGGATCTTATTGATAATTATGATGGTTTCATATCTTCTCCCAATGTTTTTTTTCTCTCTCTGCCTGTCTGTAATCTTACTATCTTTCTTGTACACTCTCTGTCTGTCTATTCCCTTTCATAAAGCCTTTATTTTTTTCCCATACAGCTTCTTTCCTCTCTTTCCAAACTTAAGCATAAATGCAAATACTTCTGCTCCTGGTACTTCATATGTTCTGCTGCAGTTACAATGGCTTGTTTAAAATGTGCATGGAGTAACAGCAGTACTTCTGCTAGGACACATGCTTGCATAACTGGAGCAGAAATATAGACAATATAGAGAAAATGCTCCGGGCTTTAGTTTCCTCTTACTCACACACTCATTAGTTTTTACTAAACAGCACAGGAAAACATTTGGTCAAAGCGTAGTATTACATATTGTTTACATTTTGCAAGACACTGTTGTTATTTTCTGTGGTTTAACCTTAAGAACATCACTTTTTGCTGTTTGTATTTGATAACACTAAGTTTTGCCTTTGGATATTGTTTGACAAATTATTTGCTATGCTGCATTGTGATAATATTTTGTTAACATTACATTTAAATATGAAAAAGGATATTTATTTTGAGATTTGCTAAATATTATATTTAACAGTGTTAATAAATTATTAGTGTTTTTAAAGATTAAGTGAGCACTAACTGATGGCAAAGGTAATCTAAATGTAAAAATACATCGATCAACCAAACCACCTGCCTAATATCGTGTAGGCCCCCTTGTACTGCCAAAGCAGCTCTGAACTCCACAAGACTTGTGGTATCTGGCACTGAGACATTAGCCACAGATCCTTTAAGTCCAGAAAGTTGGGGCATCCATGGATTGGATTTGTTGGTCCAGCACATCCATAAAATAGATGCTCTGTCAGATTGAGATCTGGGGAATGTGGAGGCCAAGGCAACACTTTGAACTCTTTGTCATGTTCTCAAATCATTCCTGAACAATTTTTGCAGTGTGGCAGGGAGCATTATCCATGAAGGGGTGTACGTGGGTTTGCGTAGGTGGTACGTGTCCAAGTAACATTCACATGAATGCCAAGACCCAAGGTTCCCAGCAGAACACTGTCCAGAGCATCGCCTCTTTTTGCTTGCCTTCTTCCCATAGTACATCCTGCGGCCATCTTTTCTTCAGGTAAATGATGCACATGTACCTAGCTATCCACCTGATCTGAAAGAAAACATGACTCATCAGAACAGGTAGCCTTCTTCCATTGCTTCATGGTCCAGTTCTGAGGTTCATGTTCCCATTGTAGGTGCTTTTGGCAGTGGACAGGGGTCACATTGGGCACTCTGACCAGTCTGTGGCTACGCAGTGTTGTTCAGTTATTTGTGTTTTTAATGATTAGGTGTGTGTTAGATGCTGGCAAAGGTAATCTGAATGTAAAAATGGGGTAAATGGGCGTTGCAATTAAATATCTAATTTCAGCATGCAATATCGCTCAATGCTGATAAAACTAATATTGTCCAATAACCAATATGATATTGATATATTCTTATTTATCAACATATTTGCTTTACTTTTGCATAAGTTATTGTCTTCCCAGCATCCATAGCAGCCTCATTAGGCAGTGTACTGGATCAGTGTGCATTGAAGACAGTCAGTGTATTTTGAAGACCTCAATGTACAAAAAAGACAAACAGGTTAGGGGTTAATTTTGTGCCGTACACCTGATACCATGAAGGTCTCGATGGGATGGTATGAAGGAGGGTGGGTAAAGTCTTAACAATCTGAAATGCCTCTGGTGACCTGTCTGTTTGTGTCCAAGAGCTATGGCCCCTGCAGAATAGAGTCTTCAGAGAGAGATCTATGCTGAGAAAAATAAAAGTATTCTCTCTAGAATATGTGCAAGAGTTGCAAATGGTGTACATATACGCACAGTCGCACACTCAAAAACATAGGTGTGAACGCATATGCTCGTACATGCATGCATGTAATATGTCAAGTGAAATAGTGCATGCACTTGTGACGTTTGGGCAATGAAGCGTGCTAAGACAACCAATAAATGTAGCAGCTGAAATTTGTTTCTCTACAATATCCATCACTTTGCTTTGGCTTTGTTTACTTGAGGAATTGTCTCATATATTTGCACCTCTCCTCCCCAGATCTGTGTTTGTCAGTCAGCACAATCATATCACATATTCCAAATGCTATATATCCAGAGCAGAAGAAGATTTATTGTCCAAGATCAATGTTTACTTGGTATATATCATTTTATAGTGATTGCTGTTTATATTTGAATTTATTTTTATTTTTTTGCTTTGTGTGGGTGCATGAGTAAGTGCGCTGACATCATGGACAAGGCAGGGTTGTGATAGTCCACTAAGCATGAAGCTCCTGCTTTGAATGTAGCCAAACGAGTAAAACAAATAAAAATGCAGGTAAATGTATGTAAGTCAGCTGCACTTCTGATTTGAGCTCTTGTTTTGAATGTTACTTGTGTTTGCTGCTGATTGGTTTTTGGTGATGTCATGTGATTGCTTTTCACTGGGGAGCTCTTATCCTGATGGACCTTCAGGTTCACAGTCATTGCAGCACAACAGCACCACCATGGTAACAAACAAAGAACACACACTTCTATTTGTTTACATTTAGCACCACCACTATGGTGACTGAAACAATCGCAGCTTCAGTCGTATAATTGGCTAATTGTAAAACTTTATGCTTGCTGGAGAGTTAATGGGGACTTTTTCTACTATTCACTCTTTCACAAGTGTATACCTTCTCCAAGGGTTATTCGTAGAAAACAGTTCCATTGGTACCCCATTTGTGTCCTCATGTTTTACTACTCATTCTGTATAACAAAACAGAATACTGCATTATTTTATAGATGTATCTCTGTTTAGTCTGTAATGCAAAACATGTCATTTTATAAATTATACATTTTAGCTAAAATGTCATGCTTTCAATGTCTATACAGATATGCAGATTTAATCAATTTTTTTGACTGGCAATTGATTAAATGGCCATCAAGTCTTTTTCGGTACATCATTTAACCTTCTTTGGCCTAATTAAGTTCAATAAAATATTATTTTTTATTTCAAATAATGTGGTATGATGAAATGATATTTGCTAGTTATGTTTTTGCTTTCAACGTTAGAACAGTCAACCCTATAACATTTTATTGGCAAGATTTATGTTCGTTGCAGCGAATTTTATTGCATATGCATTTGTAGGAGTTTCTCCTTCAGACACAAAATTTATTGGTTGAGAGTATTTAACTGAATCGTGCAACGTGATTTACTAACATTTGCGGTAGTCAATTTACAGATATTTGCACCATTATTTTACGCCCCAATAAAGCATGCCTTAACATATTTTGCGCTTGACATGGCTGCGATAGTTGCTAATTTGCCCTGCTCTTGGTAGATTGTGTTGAGCATTATGGAAATGAGCTGGCTGGATCTGTGTTCTTTAATTTGCACATTGCCAGTAGATCACTTGCAGAATGTTCCACTGCCATTGGTGCTTTTAGGGGATTGCGGTCTCATGCCAGTTTGCCCTGTTTTTTACATATGTAACTGGGTTGGCACAAAATATATTTTTAAAGGAGAAATTTAATGGATAGTTTCATGAGAATGACCACCAATACCCAAGAGTTGTATATTCACATTCTATGGTTAATGTTGTGTCTGTTATTCTTGTGTTAACAGTAAACTGTCTTCATATACAAACCTTTTACTTTGATATATCTGTAAACCTTATGACTCTTTGTAGGAGAAGACATCCAAATCAGCCTCTATGGAGAGTCTGCAGATATAAATGTTGGATTGGACAAGAACAATGTGATGGTGGAGAAAACCTACATCTCCTTGGCTAGCTACGAGAAAGTGGCAATAATGAACAAGAGTGATTCTATTGTGCATTACCAGTGGAAAAAATTTGCCACTGAGAATGAAGAGGAACGGGACAAATTAAGGTTTGGCAAATCAGCTTTGAGTCTTAGCTATAATTTGAGTTTTTCAAGTACTCTATTTGAAAATATGAAATCTTTGGAAATCTGAGGTGCATTTTTTAAAACTGAGATACAAGTGAAAGTCATTTTCTGTGGTAATGAATCATGACAGAATTTTTTTTATTTATTTTTTATTAACTGTTCTTTTAATATTATGAATGTGTAGGCATGTATTTCAGTCTGTCTTTGCCTCTGTCAATTTTTCTCTTTCTCTCTGTTGTTTTCTTTCCCCTTTTGTAGGCTTTCTTCAGAGCTGCATCAAGAAGATGATGAAATGGAGCAGTTTCTGACAGAAAACACTGATCCTTCTTTGCGAGCTCGTCTTTCACTGTTTTCCCATACGCTCCAGGAGGGACTGATGCAAACTCAGCAGCAGCTTTTGTCTTTGAATGACCAGGACATCATCATGAGGCCCCTGGTGTGTTGCTCAAAACTAGACACATGACACGCATTAGTATTTTAGATTTCAGTTTCCCCAATGCAATATTACATAACCAGCAATTAAATCTGAAACTTAGGATGTCCTCGTACCATATAACCATATGCCTAAACATATGGTGGAAACCAAACTTAGACATCACTCCACTCAGCCAAGCAATTTAAAAGATACTGAGCTTGTTTTTAATTAGTCAAAAGGGTTTGTCATGTGGGTGAGAGTTAAATATGATGTATTTAACTAAATGGTAGTTCTGATTCTGAATGAGTAGTTTTTAAGTTTTACTAATAACACTTTATTGCATCTGATTTTATTTCTTTGTACTGCATTCTGCATTGGTTATGCACCTAGTTATTGGTCATCTTATTGGTTTTGTGTCTTTGTGTTGCGTATCTGCAGTAGCTGCAGAATGTATGCAATGGTGCCAGCTGATTATGACAGATCTGCGTCTCGGAAGTCCCGCTCAGCACTTTGTTTTTTTCCAAATGGCCAATCACATAACCTTCAAAAGACACATCCAACAGTGTTCTGTGTTAATTCTGCCACCTCACTGTGACTTTGAGCCTCTTAAAGGCATGTACAGATGTACTGCTGATCCTGTTTTCCTCTGCATCTCACAATGTCCTTTATTTTTATGTGCATTTTATTTAAGACAGAGAAAGGTATAAGGATGGATACAATTGAAAATGATTCCCATTCTCCTCTGCTCTTTTTTTTAATTGTAATCCACTCTCACCTTGTCTGCTCATGCAAATGCAGCTTTTTCAAACCAGGACTATGCAGGCTTAGGCAAGAAAAGACAGAGACAATGCAAAACAAAACAGATCGGTATCCCCTCTGCTTGGATGTGAGCATCTGTTTACATGCAGTAGAGCTTGATTGCACCTGCTCAGTCAACTCTCTGTCAAGCACTGCCTGGTGACACAACATGCTGTTTGTTCACTAGTGATTTAGCAAAGATTTGTATCCAATGTAATTGGAAGGCCAACCCCACTGGAGCACCTTAATTGTAAGTGGCTTGCTCAAGAGCGCAGTGGTGATAGGAGACCTCGGTATCTCCCAAGTTTATTGATGCATCACTTGCTGGGATTATACCTGTGAAGTTTGGGTTCACAGGTCTGGCTATTAGGTTTTCACCACTATGTATGTGTTTACTGTCTCAGGGAGTAGTGTGGAGGTTTTTGGTCAGTTTTTACACATAATTTCTCCCATAATGATGCACTACTAAAAACTAAAACTATTAAACCATTTGTTTTTGGTAATTTGAATAAAAATGTAATTATATCAAATATTAATGTTATTTTAAGTTGTAAAAATATTTGACAAATATTACTCTTATTACTACATTTTTGATTAATGCAGCCCTGGTGAGCATAAGAGACTTCTTTCAAAGACATAAAAAAATACTTTTTAAAAATTTGAAAGGTTACAGCACAAAGACAGTAATACAGGTTTTACATTGCAGTTATACAACAAATAACATCTGTTTAAATGAATCAAAATCAATTTGTTGTGACTGAGGTACAATTATGTGTTCTCTCTGCTGATCTGACTGCTTTGTTTACAGAAGGGAGAAATCTGGCCCAACAGCACTGCAGAGGTGAACATCATCTTCAAACCACAGGAAGTCGGGATCTACCAACAGACTGTTTACTGTGAAATCACTGGTACTTACAGTAGCATCATGATAACAGATGTCGTGTTAAAATACATTGCTTTTTGCTGTTACAACTATGCTCATGCATGCTTGTATTGTTTTCTAACAATGCATTAGTATATTTGCATGTGGCGCTTAGGCCCATCTGCAGGTTTGCATTTATTTGCATGTTTGACTAAGGTCTAACAATATTCTGGTTGCTTGGAGTAGTATTGACCTAGAAAGTCAGACTGTTGATATTGAAGCCAGTGAAATTTCACAGCCTGTTTCATTATGCTAACCTGTCCTTTTTGTTTTCTCATTTGAATGCTCTGTACTTCCACAGGTCGTGAATCTCGGTTGCCACTCTGCATACAGGCAGAGGGTGTAGGCCCAAAATTGCAGTTCAACTTTTACTTTCTAGACATGGGAAACATTGTCATTGGCTCAAAACAGAGCTATAAGGTACAACTGAAGAAAACCATGTTGCTAAAAACAAAAAATTGAGATTAAATTACATTGCATCCCATTAAATCTTGTATTTAATAATGATTATTCAATAATTGAGCAGCTGCATGACACTAAAGGTGCAAATTGCAAAATGGGTCCATTCTGACACTAAACTTAACTAATTAAATGTTTTATATTGGAGTAAGTAAGTGCTACAGCTGAATGCAGTTTGTTAGTGTTATTGTCCCCTTTCTAACTTTCAGCACAGTCTAAAAGACAAAACCACTTAGCGTTACCTCTTCCAAATCATTACACGGACTAAAGCATGCAGCCATGGTGGGAGAAAAAATATTGATGTAACAGAAGAACCCTTCAAAAAATTGATTTGCTGTGAAGCCATAGCAAGCAGGATCTCACATCAAATTTAATCAGGATGTTGCTGACAATTTGCCAAGTGTAGCATGGACTCAACGGCAGTTTTAATTGAATAATAAAAGCCCCTTATTATTACTGAGTCTTGAAATAGACCAGTGTTTGGCTCAATTCGAATGCACTCAATTATGTAAACATTGTGGCTTTCCAATTCCTTTTGTTATTTGAGTTTTGCATGATCCCAATAATATAATTGTCCTGAAAGTTTTGGATTGTTTGTTTGAATCTGATTTGTTTCTGTGGGCCTCTTTTTGAGGTAGTATCCAAGTGTATGATTAAACAACGTAAACTGATCCCACTGGTGAAAGAATGAAACAATTGAAAGTCTGTGCAGGCAAATACAGACTCTCTTTCTTTTGTGTTATCTCTGTCTGTTTTCTCTTCCTCTTAGCTGCTTCTGACTAACAAGGGACTGATAAAGGGTGCTTATAAACTAGTGAAGCCCAGTACAGTGTTGGGTCTTTGCTTTTCCTTCAACCCTTCTGAAGGCGTGATCCCACCCGGAGCCTGCCAAACACTGGAGGTCCACTTCTCTTCTGACAAACTGGGTGTCTTCTCTGAGGAGTTACACTTCAGTGTGGTGGGAAACACTGAGCCTGTAATTGTCACTTTCAGGTAAACCTCATGGATTAACCCTTTAACTACTGTATGAACATGGCCTAATCAATGCTCATAGTTAAGGCCAAGACAAATATTCATTTTTTATTTTTGACTAATTAATATTTATTTTATTTTAATTAATATTTATTTATATTCCATTCTAAAAGTAAAATAGTTAATTTTGTATTTGGTTGTTAGTAATTTCTAAATGTGTTACCTTTGCTGTCCATGAGGAAAATCATTCATATTCATATTTAAAACCTACATGAAATTGCTCCCTAGAGGATTAGGTTTGTCTGTACACAGTATAATGGAAATATTTAAATATTTATAGTTTTAGGCATTTTAATCATTATCTTATCAGAAGAGACACTTGTTTTTCTTCATGCTAGACTCTATCGCTTTATCAAATTCTGTCATGAATGAATTATTATCTAAACATTTGAGGAAGTCAAATGTCTTGCTTGGTATCTGTTAAATGAACCTTTGTCTTAAATTGCTAATTTTCCACAACACTAGAACATTTCCTGCCAGTCCCCATTGCTTTCCATCGTTATGTACTAATGGCAGTTTTAAAACATTAACCCGACCGTGACATATGATAGATTGCCTGTCGCGTTCATACACATTCCACCCTGGTAGGCAACATACTATTAAAACATCACAGTAAAAACTTTTGATGTTACTTTGTGACCGTTAAAGAAAGTATCTTCTGTATGTCATGAGTGTGTGTTGTGTGAATGTAATCCAATACCATTTACAAATACTCTCCCGTGGCCTCCTGGGATAGAAAAGTGTCGATTGGATGCGCATTTCTGAATCTAGCCGGACGTTCTAGGTCCTCCATATACTGTTTTATGAATACTGTGATTTCGGACATACTACTATTTTTATATAATTTTTTCGCCAGAATGTCGGCATATTCAGATGCAGCCCAAGTACTGCTTAAGCTTAACCAGAGTTGATTTTTAATGCAATGCCGATATCCTTTGCCTGATGCAAGACTGACCCATATTTCACATCCCTTCCTTTAATCAATCGCCTATTATGACCATTAGCAAAAACCACCAATGTTTCTCCTTCACTCTTCGTTGTTTTAATCATTAGCTTATGGCTGATTAAATGAATCTGTACAGGCTGAACCTTAATTAAATGAACGAAGCAGAGCTCTGCTGAAATCTTTCAAACAAACTAGCACAAGCCACTTCCCCCTTGATTAAGATGGATTACCACCAAAAGTGCTGAATGTAGACATTCCAAAACTACCACTCTGCCTTGTCATTTAAAAACAATGGCACTCATTCCTTGGTCCACTGGATTTCACCTCAGCAGCCTATTAGTTTTGTATAATTACTTGTAGTGCTACATTTTCAATGGTCTTCATTCTTGGCAAGTAGCTTTTTTGAAAGTTTCTGCATCCCTTCATCTCTTGCAGGGGGTGTTTAATTGGGCCTACATTCCACTTCAGCGTCCCAGAGCTCAACTTTGGGGAGGTGTCCTTTGGTAAATGAACTTGCACTCTTCACTTCATTAGTCAGGATCAATGTTAGCGATTAATGCTTGTTTTGCATATTAGTTGTATAATCAAGAAGTCTTCTCTCACTGACCCAAGGGTTTCCACAAATGCTGACATGTCGCCTCAGCAACACTTCAGTGGTGCCCATGAGCTTTGGACTGCGGATCCCCGGAGATGGTACGGGACAGGCAAGCATTACCAGCACGGACCAGGTCGCTCAGCTGAATAGAAGTGAATGGGGACCGGGAGACAAAACCGAAAGGAGACCGAAAGAGTTTATCTTATCACCCAGCTCAGGCACAGTTCGTGCTATGTCTGAGATTGATATCCAGGTATTTTTGGTCTTTCTGATGCTAAGCCGAGCCGTCAACATATTATCTCACTGAATACCTCAAAGCGATTTGAATCAATTTCCCTATGCAAACCTGAAGTGACCCATCGAGACGATCCCTATGACCTGTCCGTGCCACAAACATCAACATTCTCTCCAGAGACTGAAACTTTGGTCTTTAAAACTAAGTGCAGCTTTAAACGTCCGTTCAGAGAAGACCTTTAATCCCTATTAAACCTCAGACAGGTGGACTTTTGAAAAAGGGCCTCTGTATTCCATTAATAGAAAAATGGGAGGTGGAATATATTGGAAAAAGTGATAAATGAGAATAGTAGCTCGTTCCTCTCTCTCACTCTCTCTCTCTAGGGCTGTGATTATCTCGCCCATTCTCCTTTCACTGGTTGCCAGGTACCTTGCGTACCTGTCATGTGGTGGTCTTTTCCCATCAATGGGAGCTGTCAGCACTTTGGAGGGCTAATCTGTTGGATGTGTCCGCCTGTCTTTGTGCTTCCAGTGAATGTGGGTGTCTCCTGTCAGTGTGCAAATGTGCCTCTCCCACTCTGTGACACGAGCGTGGCTCACCGTGCTCTAATGAGGCCTCAGCACAAGAATACATATTAGGGGCTTGTGGTTAGTCATATTAGTGGAATGGGATGATATTCTCAGATGCATCACGCAGCTGGCCGGCAGCCTCCCAGACATGTTAGCATAATAAAAGTATAGCTCCTGGAGAGTACTTTGCCGTTCTTCTCGGTGACAGTTGTCTGTGATCCCATATGTGCGGTTTCAGAGCACTTAAACACTGCAGGGAGAGGAATATTGCTATCTGAACGGTTTAGAATAACACAGTGATTTGTGAAGCACTAAATTTAGACAAGCAGCTGTTAAATCTGTTCAAAGCTGTTTTAATTGTGATTTAAACAATTATAGTTAAGTGGTTTTGTTTTATGATATGATGACTGAGGTATAAAATCTTATGAAGAATTTTAACTAGGCCCTACCTTTTAAAAGTTTGGGGTCAGTAAGATTGAATGAAGATGGAAAAGAAATTAATGCTTTTATTCAGCATGGATGCTTTAAATTGTTCAAAAGTGGCAGTAAAGACTTTTGTTACAAAAAAGGTCTAATTCAAATACATGCTGTTCTTTCTAATCATCAAAGAATCCTAATAAAAGTATCATTTCCACAAAAATATTAGGCAGGACAAATACAGAGTTCTGGCATGAAACTCTAGATGGTGCAGATAGGTCTAACTCACTCTGACCTAATGACATCATTATCACATGGCACAGCTGATTGGTTCTCTCCTGTATCGGTAGCCAATGAGCTCATTGCTCAACATTCAAATATATAACTAGTGCTTGCTGTAGCAGTTCACAGCGTGCTTCAGAAACCCTTCACCTTCCCCAGCTCCACCTGTATAGATCTGCTACAAGGTGATGCATTTATGCTATATGGGGGTTATTTCATGTATGTTATATTTGCAGCAGCAGTATTTCGTACATGCTCACAGCAGCATGTTGTGGATGTATTGGCAGTAGCAAGTCTAGGTACTTGCTCTGCCGCAGCAGCAGCAGCTCCGTAGCAGATCTAATCCGCCAAGACCAAATACATTAACATTGTCATATACATTACCATGCCAATCCGAGAGTTGTCATGACAGAACTGTTTTTAAAACTGCTGAAAAGGCAGCTTTGCCATCAGGAATAAATTACATTTTAAAATATATTAAAATATGAAGCAGTTGTTTTAAAATGTCAGTATTTCAAAATAATACTGTTTTTGCTGTATTTTTTAATAAATAAATGCAGCCTTGTTGAGTATAAGGCCCTGTCCCAAATGGAACACTTCATGTGTACTTGCGGTCTTATGGACTTACAATGGCCACCGCGTGCACATGTTCGTTAAGTCCACAAGACCGTAGGGTGTCCCATTCGTCATTTTAGTGTTCAGAAGGGTGCTTGCGAGCGTCCCCTTTGTGGCTGCTATGCGCTCCCGATACGCACTTCTGCCGAGCCCGCACAGGGGCGAGCTCCACAACAGACTTCTACCCGACAGTTAAAGCGTCATTTTGCACGAAAGTGTGGACTCAGAGGAAGACCGCGAGGGTTTAGGGTGCGATTTGGGACAGGGTCTAAGAGACCTCTTTCAAAAATCATACTAATCTTTGATTGTTTTGCAGTTAACCTTTTGCTCCAACACGGTGCAAGACTACACTATGGCTTTAGTGCTGGATGTTCAAAGTGTTGGAGAGGAAGTTTTGGCTCTCCCAATCAAAGCTAGGTAATATATACCGTTTTATAAAGAAATTAAGTGGTTTCCATTCACAAAACTTATATCTGAGTGTCCCTGTAGGTGTGTTGTGCCAGATGTGGTCCTCAAGAACCCGGTTCTTCAGTTCCAGGACTGTTTCCTGGGTCGTCCCTATGAGCAATCAGTTGAGCTCATCAATGATAGTGATCTTCCTGCTTGCTATGGACTTCTGCCTCAGGTGATTTCTGTAAAAGTTAGTGTGTTTTATATTGCAGGCCTTTCAAAGTTCTTAATCAGAAATTAGAGATACGTGTTTTGATTTTCATGCAAATGACACATTTCTGTTTCTCTGTGCAGCCATATGAGGAGAACCCCGCTCTTCTTTATTCAAGTCCTCATGCACGAGGGGTCATCCAGCCCTACAGCACAGAACAGATTCCATTAGTTCTACAGGCCAAGACAGTGGGCAGCCTGCAGGAAACGGCTCACATTGCTATACTAGGTCGCCAAGACCCACCGTTGGTGAGTGTATGCACATATTATATTTGTGTTTACTTTACTGTTCGAAAGTTTGTGGTCAATAAGATTATTTTTTTTGACAAAAGTTTTTTATGATCACCAAGGCTGCATTCATTTAATCAAAAATACAGTAAAAACAATAATATTGTGAAATATTATTACAATTCAAAATAACTGTTTTCTAATTCAACATATTTTTTAAATGTAATTTATTCCTGTGATGGCAAAGCTGAGCAACCATTACTCCAGTTTTCAGTGTCACATGACTCTTATAAAACAGATAGTTTGATTATGAATTTACAATTGCCGTTGTAAAATATTCTATAAATAATCACCATAGGCCACGGCTTCTTGGGGCTTATTGTTATATCCAGAAATCATTCTAATATGCTAATTTGGTGCTAAAGAAACATTTCTTATTATTATCAATGTTAAATGGTTGTGCCGCTTAATATTTTTGTGGAAACGGTGATACAGTTTTTCAGGACTCTTTTGAATGGATTCTTTAAATGTTCAAAAGAACAGCATTTATTTGAAACATATTTTGCAACATTTTAAATCACTTTACTCTCATCTTTAATTATTTTAATGCATCCTTGCTGAATAAGAGTATTAATTTCTTTCAAAAAAAAAAATGACTGCAAACTTTTGAATGTTTGCTATTACATGAGGTGCTGCGTTAAACAGCCTCCCTCTGTCTGTGCTAGTGCTGTCATCAATCATCAGCCGCTGTTTACATTAAAATGATTAAAATGGATAATTTCATGCGTACACAGCTTTTTCTCTTTGTCAGAGTTTATGTTCACTGTTAATAGATCTGGTAACATAGCAGTTTCCTACGCAGTGTTCGGTTTATGATTTTTTTTTTATCTCTATCAGTGGAACATCACAAATGGATTTTATTGCATTTTTGGCAAAAGAATTTCAGTGCATTGCTAGATATGTATTTCTTTTTTCTATAGGAGCTCCTGCTCTCCTGTGTTGGCCAGGGACCTTCTGTCTCTGTCACGGCTGCCAAGCTGAACTTTGGCTGCATTCCCGTGCTGACTGATGTCACAAGGACTTTGCAGCTGTCAAACGACTCCCCGATCCCAGCCAGATTCTTTGCTCAAATGGTGGGTTCTATTGCGACAGAAGGGACGAATCGCTTCAGTACTGTTTCTCTAGGGCCTAGTTTCCTCACCTGATGTCCATTCTGCTTTTTTCTTCCTATGAGTCCAGTATCATGATCTTCTCTCCATGTGTTGTGAATGATTTTAGATTAGATAAGACTTATATCACTACATGCCTTTTATAGATCCTAATTTCTCTTAATCTCCATTTTTCGTTTTGGCCGCTCTTTATATTAAATAAGCTTCTTAGATTCTCAGCACTGATAAATTTAGCATTAGGCTTTGTTTAATTAATCCCTGGAAGGATTGCATGCAACCACACACACACATACACGAAGAGACTTGGAAACATATATAGAAAAACTCATTCAGATATTCAGGGCATCATAGATTATGGGCTGACACTCATTGGTACACTGATCCTGTCTTCTCCTCCAAAGCTGAGGACTTTCATAAGCCCATAGTTTTTACCAAACATTTTCCAGCTTTAGTCAATCCTGAATTTCATTACAGGCGCTCGATAGCATGGCTGCGTGCCAGGCAGATGCTGACAAGAGTGCCATGTGAATTGAAAATACTCAAAATGCAGTCTTTCGCTGTTATGCGTCCATCTGTTCATATAGTTTCTGATAAACTAGTATTGTGAGTTTTTCGGAAAGATATGTCTCTCCTGAGACTGGCTCTTGGTTCCATTGTAAAACTCTACAGCACGATGAAGTTTAAAGCAATCAATGGTGTTAAACCGTCTGATGCAGGTCTGATCTTATTATTGAAATTTCAGCTGGCTTGTTCTTCACTTGATTCCCCTCTCAAGGGGAAATCGCCCCAATCTCGATCTAGCTCCCTATCGACCGGCTCGTCTATCTCTCTTCTCCTCCTCTATCTCTCTCCCACTTGCTTTGCCACTTCTCTTTCAAATGAAGACTTACGGAGTGATCTATGTCTCCCTGCTGACCTCCTTTAGTCCGGCGCAGTTCAAATAATAGGGCCCTCTCTCTTCCCTCTACCTGCTCAAAGGCGTTTCCTCCTTGCTGAATACTGAATTTGCAGTTTCCCTCTTCCAAGGGAAGACCTACTGCTGGTCATGACTTCGTTACAATTGGCTTGTCCTGGGACTAATCAGCAGAGAGTTTTTTTTTTAGTTTTTTTTAGTAAATTTAAACAAATACTATGACATGAGGTACACTATATTAGTGTATAAGCTTAAACTTAATCATAAATATTTTGCAATACATCCATGTACTGTGCAGGAATATGATTACATTATATCATGGGCTAATAGTTTGGCTGGTAAACATTGCCCCATTAGCTTCTGGTTCCAAAACATCTACTGTATTTCTGTGTTGATGGCTATTCAAAGGTGTTTGTATATAACGATTTATTTTTTTGTATTTTTAAGGAATGTTTATTTTTATAAATAGAAAAATTAAATATGAATATAAATTACAATTTTAATGTAAAATATAGAGGGCTTTTAAAAACAAAAATTCAGCTTTGCCATTACATGAATACATTTAAAAATATATTTAAATAGAAAAGTTGTTTTAAGTTGTAAGCATATTATATTTTTAATCAAATAAATGAAGCTTGAATATATTCAATATAAATTCAATATATTCATGATTATGCAACAATATGTTATAAATATTGTAGTGCTTATTTTGGAAATGAATATGTACAGTATGTGCGCAGTATGTATATCCACCTTATTTTGCTGCATGGAAGTAAGCTATTTCTATGAATAACTGAGGCTTCTGATTCATTAGCTGTTATATGTAAATAACTAGAATAATAACAAAATGCAGTAAACTGTAAAACTGCACTACAAACAAGTAGTTAATGTGTTTTTTATTATAATAAATGGAAATAATATGTAAACAAATACCTGTTTGCAGTATCAAGCAGCATAACGGGCTGTTTTTGTATAGCTAAAATATCTGGACGCAGATGACACTAGTAGCCTTGCACAGTCAAGTTACAAATGGCTGTGCCTGCTCTTACGTTAAAAAAGGTTGATACATTAAATATATTTCAAAGGGCTTCTCATATAAAGTGCTGCCAAAATCTCTGATGGTCAGTATATTTCTCCAGAATTATTCATGGGGCTCTGCACAGTTGAGTGAATGTGAGATATGAGTAAGGCTCCTCCTGATCAGTCTCTAACACACTTTCTGCCTCACAAACACACTTTGCCACACACAAATATATAGGTCCTGCATGCCTCAGAATCCATATCAGTTTGAGGAGTTGGTTATAAAAAAGTTAGCTGCCAATTAATCTACGTGAGATGTTTACACAGTTTTCTGGAACACTTGATTCTGATTGGACAGTTACATTCTGTGGTCAAAATTTTATTTTCTGCTAAATTGACTATTGTCATTTCAACTCAATATTCCATGCCTTTTTATTATTTATGTAAAAAGTGGGATAATGTACATTCAGATATGTATTAATGTATTAGATTGTGCACACTGAAACAGGAAATACTGTACTCTACCTTCAATTTCCTCTCTACAGTCTGCTCACTTAGTTTTTTCCTATGAGGACTATAAAAGGAGAGAGTAATGGGAATGATGATAAATGTGCCAAAAGCTATACTCAGCCATCAGGATGAGCCACACTCTTAAGATAAATAAAACGCTATTAATCAGAATCCCTTAACACACCAACTCCCAGGTTCTCTTTGCTCAGTCAGAAAATCCCAATTAAAAGTTAATGCGCAGGACATCAATCATTTGGCCGCATTATGAAAATTGATTTGAATCCTCCGCCAACAGTTATGAAAAGCAGTGGTACAAATTAAGCAGCTGGTGAGGTGCACTTTTGCATGCAAAGACGAGCTTGCACTTTTTCTCATTGGTGTATTTCTTGTTATGAGAAAATGAAAGGAAATAATGAAAGTAGGGAGAAAAAGTAGGCCAGAGAGGAGGCGCTTCACATCTGGGGGTTGAATAAGGAAAAAACTGCTTATATGCATATCCTCCATGTCAATACCCCAGTACAGAGCAGATGTCAGACACTTGGGTGAGTTGAAGCATAAACAGTGTCCATTCATTAGCCATTCAGTACTCATCATTATAGAACTGATTCATGATCACAATTCCTTTATACTATTGCCAGTATTTCCTATTCCCTTCAGATAAAAAGAATCCTGCTGGCAGGACATATAGACGCACATATGTACACGTTATCGCTACATGGATGCTCATTTAAATCTCTGTTCAATTACAAGACTGAGATAAGATTTTGCTGAGCGGTTTGCATTTGACTGGCATTTACTTGTGTTTGAGCCAACCGGGAGGGAATGATCATTAATATTTCTCATTCCCCACTAGAAAACTCATCCACTGTGGGATCATTTCCCCTGAACATTACATAAGACACAGAAGAATCAGTCCACACACATAAGGGAGTTTACCATTGTTTTGTGTATGCGATTGTTTTGTTCTTGTGCCCTGTGTTGGACTATATATTGTATGAAGTAATGGATGCTTTAGTGTCTCATTGCTGTTTATTAATTCAAATTATTCCTAGCTAGGTGTTTTTTATTTTAATAGTAAGATTGGGTAGTTAAACTTTTTACTTTTAATTTTTGCTGTTTTCTAGTTTTTAAATATAGCTGGTTATTCCTGGTCACAATTGTAATAAATGGGAAAGTACAGATTTTAATTTGCTTAGTTCCTCAGTAAGAATAAATTACCAATATACTACCATTCAATGGTTTGGGGTCAGTAAGTTTTTTTTTTTAGTAATACTTTCATTCAGCATGGACACATTGATCAAAAGTGACAGTAAATACTTTCACATTGTTAAAAAAAATCTACATATAAGATATCTAAGATAAGATATATGAATATCAGCATATTCTAATGATTTCTAAAGGATCATGTGACACTGAAGACTGGAGTTATGGCTACTGAAAATTCAACTTTGCCATCACATTAATAAATTCTATTTTAAAATAATAGATTACTGTTTTCACTGTATTTTTGATCAAATAAATGCAGCCTTGATTAGCATTAAAAAGTGGGGCTATATGTTTTTTCACTAGCCCTAATTGTAACCACTTATATGTATACTGTAGTTTACATGTCTAGTAAGCAAGATTTAAATTAGCAAGAGTAATGCTATTAATAGGTTTTTAAAACATTATATGTAAAGAATTATTAGAATGTTTCAATGTTTATTATCCTTTTTTATTGTCATATGTTCAAAACTTCACTATGGAATTAGTGATTTTGTGCTATACCATGTATATGTATGTTGATAGGTGAAGAACAGGTCTCACTGGTGTGTGGATCCCCCTGAAGGGGAAATTCTTCCAGAGCAGAGTTTGGAATTGAAGTTGATAGCCCACCTGAATGACACCTTGCCCTTCCAGGATGAGCTTTTACTAGAAATCCAGGATGGACAGACCTTTAACATTCCTGTGTGGGCCAAAGGAAAGGGCACCACCATAGTCACTGACCGGCCATTTGCTCCTAACCTGGATTTGGGAACTCACTTCAGGTAAAACAACCAATCACATGCAGATGTCCTTGAGTTTAACAATAACATGTGTCCTCTATTCACAAAACTTCATAGTTGTTCTGATCTTCCAGTTCCGTCCCATGTCAGTACGCCTTCAGAATCACCAATCGAGGACGTCGCACTCACCAAATATTATGGACCACAGAGGGGTTTCCACAGCTTCCTAATAGAGAACTTCTGTCACCTAACAAGTCTAGGAACAAGAAAAGCAAGAGTCTAACTTCAGTTCAAGAAGGCCCACTTTTACGCTTATCCCCTGCACGTTTATCACTTGCTCCTGGCCATTCAGCTGATATGCTGCTTGAGGGCTCCTCTGACGTTCCCAAGGTATCTATATCTAGGACTACATTCTTCGCAACAATTTTAAATATGTTAGCCAAAAGTAGTTCACAATCGGCTGAAGTTTGAATACTACAGTGATGAAGGCCCTGAAAGCCACACTTAATCCTCTTTTAGTCAAGATGCACAGAGCTGTGTATTGACTTCCTCTCTAGAGCATTACAGAGATGCATGCCTCCTTGAGTCCTTATTGATTTAATGGTAAATTAGAGATGAGAGAAGGTGAGAAGTGAATATAGGCCTGCCCTGCTGCATCCCACGCCAGGATGCTGCTTTGCATAGCCATCAGTCGGTCAGCTGTCAGTGTGCCGGCACTCAGGCATCATAGAGAAGGGTTCTGTTTTAGTGCATTTCTGACAAGGCCGAGCAGGCTTTTTAAGGTGCCCCTATTATGGATTTTTGAGAATTACCTTTCATGCAGTGCGTAACTCAGCTCTAAGTGAATGAAAACATCCTGCAAAGTTTTAAATCTGAAAGTGCACCGTGTATAAAGTTATTGTCTCTCAAAAGAAAGAGTCGACTCTAAATAATTGAAACGAGACATTTTTAAAACGAATCCCAAGCCGTATCATGTTGACGTCAACATGAAACATTAGCATATTGCCCGCCCACTTGTTGGCCTTTTCGCCTTGGTCTGAATGAAAATGCAAAGTCATTCTGTGCCACTAGGTGCTGCTTAAAAAAAAGCTGTTTCCCCGGTAACGCTGTACACAAAGCAGCACTGCGCTCACAAACGCTGCTTTATCAGGCATTACAGGTGTGATGAAAAGAAATCGACCAATCGGATCAATCACCACAGATTGGCGTCACGCAAAGGAGGGGTTTGGAAAAATGAATCGTTGAGCAAATCGTTTGGGAGTTATTGAGCAAGTAACATAAAAATAAATGCATATTATAAGACAATGAAAGTGTTTTTTGACCTTGCATGCATGTCAACCTGTTGTTGGGGACTCCCAAAACCAAAATATGAACCTTTCATTACCCATAATAGGGGCACTTTAAAAATGATACTTTCAAAGATGATTCACATCCATTCATAAATTGAGAATATGAAAAGGATCTCTTTTGTGTATACATATGATGTGTTTTTAAATGTGTGTGTTTATGAATTGCAGGTGGTTACAGAGAAACTGTTATGCTATGCTGTTGTCGGGCGTCAGTATGTGAGAGAGTGCATCATGTCTGCAGACGTCACATGCCAATTTGTCTCCCCAGCAGTAGACATCTCCTCACAACAAATCAATTTCTATGTGGAAAAGGTTTGCAAAAAGCTCTTGCTACCATCAAGTGTTATTATAGTTTATAACTTAAATGCATTTATTTATGTTTTAACTGTAGATATTTTTTGTTGTTTTTCAATTATTTCATATTTTTATTTTTTTTAGTTTATTCAGTTTTTCAGGGGTGCCAAGGTTAATCTGCTAACTGGTGTCATAAATGCTTAATGCTCTGAAATTTCTCAGCAGTCTGATGTTATTTAGTTGCATTTTAATGTTTAATGCAGATGAGTTGTAAAGGTTTTAACTTTTGTATTAAATTAATTTGTCTATTTTTATTTCATTTTCTATATTATTTTAATAATTTTATATATTAAAGAGATAGTTCACCCCAAAATGTATTCACCCTCTTGTCTTTCCAAACCTGTATGACTTTCTTTCTTCTGTGGAAAGAAGATATTCTGAGAAATGTGTTTTTTTTCCCCATTCAATGGAAGTCAGTGGTCACCAAAACCATTTCAAACATTCTTCAAAATATCGTCTTTTGTTTTCTGCAGAAGAAAGAAAGTCATACACGTTTGGAATGACATGAGAGTTAATAAATGATGACAGATTTTTCAGTTTTGGGTGAAGTGTCCCTTTAATTACTCATTTTATCAATATTGTATTGCTTGTGTATGTTAAATGTCAGGTCCATTATCTGTGCCGCAGCACAGTGGCTGTACATGTACCCTTTATCAAATGTCCATTCACTTTTTAAGAAGTACGAGATGCTTTCCTTACTGCTGGAAAGATAGTTTGCAGTGTGTGGTTAGATAGAGGCAATTAACTGCTCCCTTGTACAGGAATTAAGCCTAATTTATGAATGGTATAGAAGAGATATCTATCGTCTGTTCATCCAGTCAGCCAATTTCGATTAATTTGTAAGTCACTTGACTGCATAAAGACAAGATTGAGGCATAGGCTAATGTCATGGTCTATTGGAATTGAAAATAGATGGCTGCCCCTAATATTGACAGTAAAGACCATGCAGTTGTTATGTGGACTCATTCAAATGAGCCGTCCAAATTTACTTCTCATTGGCAAAATGATTGTAAGCTGAGGTGGCAAATTAATTTTAACCCCAGCCCACAGCTCAGCATTGGCATCTCAGGTCCTCTTCTGTTTTTAAAAAAAGCTGTAGAATAAGCACAGTGAGCTCAGGGGGAACCATCATTATAATGAAAATGATTTTCTGTCTGCATAATTTCACTTTTATTATCTCTCTTTCAACACACACACACGCACACATTTTCACACACAACACCATCCCCCTTGTCAGATTCCTGTTTTTTTTGCTGCAGCCATACATATGTTCATACACTTCTTATATCTTCTGACAGCTGCTTTCAGGCGCCTTGCAAGTCTGCATCTTAGAACTAAAAATGCAAATTTATTTCAGTGGCATTCTTTTTATCTGATTCTGTCCCATTCGTCCATGTTTTGACAGCCCGTGCTGCTAGATTTACTGAATGCTCCCTTAGTAGAGCTTGGAGGAATAAAGCAATTAAAGAGAGCGAGTAGGGAATGGAGAGAGAGAGATGAGAGGAAAGTGGAGGAAGAGGGAAACCAAGAGAGTAGGGGAGAGTGAAATTTGCATTTTAAGTATCGACAGTAAAATTGCACAAATAACTGGTAGTTGTGCTTGAAAATTATATTGTGTCTTAATAGCATTAATAATAGCTGCTCTCAATATTACTTCCTCCACACCTACCACTGTAGTTTCAGAAATTCTCAGTCTTGAACTGAGACACATTTTCAGTCCCTATGAAAGATTATACAGTACTTAGTAGGGTCACAGTAAATGTGTACATACACACACACACACACTAATCCCGTAGTATATTGTGTTTTATTGGTTTTGCTTTATATGTTGTTTTTCCAATATATTTGTCTAACTCACAGGCTCCAGATGTGTCTCTGCTTCCATTGTATCAGAGGCTGGTACTGAAGAGCTTGTCCTCCTTAAACCTCTCCATGGAACTGACCCTGCGTGAGCCTTTTGGATTGTGTGATTATGACGGGGATGAACTGTATACAACCTCAAAGGTAAACAGGTGGAGTTTAGTTGCTGTTTATATACCAGTAATGGCAGTGTAATTAATGGGGTCCATTAATTTTTTCTTCCAAAAAGCAAAAAAACTAAATAAATAATCTTATATAAATAAATATTTTTATTTTATCCTATTGTTGCACATCTTTGCATGCAAGTGTGCAGGTAAGATTTCAATGCTTTCCATTACCTTGACCTGAGCATTTGAATTTTTGGTCTTTTTTCTAGAGTCTGGTGCTGGCTGTCGGAGCTCAAAAAGAGCTATGGGTGCGTTTCAACCCCATGTATCGACAGGACCATGTCACCCGTATGGTTGAGGATGTGCTGGAGTTCTGCTACCACAGCCACCCTCAGCAGGACAGGGTAGTGCTGAGGAGTGAGGTCCACTTCCCTAATCTCGTGTTCTCAAGCACCACATTGGACTTTGGCTGCATTCTCAACAACACAAAATCCCGCCGCAAGCTCACCATGACCAACTGCAGCCCACTCTCTATTTCCTACCGATGGGCCTTCCTTGTAGATCGACAGCATTGCCATATAGGGTAGGATTTGAAGTTCAAATTCTAATATAAACCCTAAAGGGATAGTTCACCCAGAATTGAAAATATGTCACAATATACACACCTTCCTGACTTATTTTCTTCTGAGGAACACAAAACAAGATATTTTGAAGAATATTTTGTCCATACAATCAGACCCCAGTGACTTTCATTGTATGGACATAAAATCACTGGGACATTTTTCAAAATTTTGTCTGAATGCAAAGTGATCTAGTTTGTAGTCCTTTAAGCATAAACTAAAATGGTTAGAAGCACAGGGACACCTCTCTGCAGAGTAAACTTGGCTGTGCTGTGCTTTAATTCCAAGCCAGTGCATTTTTAATATAGCCTGTCGCAGGAAAGGGGACAGAGCGTATGGACTTAACGCTGATATTTAGCAATTCAAAAGCTGCATAAGGGACTTCTTGAGAGAAATGTTCAAGGAGTATTGATTTTCTGTTGACAATCAATAACAACAAAAAATAAATAAATAAATTGGGGGGAATTAAACGACTCCCAAAAAAGCCCCAAAAGATTAAGCAATCAATGTTTTAATTCAGCACTCAGCTGTTAAATACGGACAGATGTCCAGTCAAGCCTTCCAAGCCCTGTGAGGAAATGCAGTAACTTACTATAACTGAATAAACGGGTGATGATGGTATGGCAGCTCACACTGCTGATGGAAGTGAGTAGTGGAGAAGCATGTGATTAAATAATGGATCATCAGCATTTACAGTCTCTGTGGTGTTCAAATGCAGCACCTTACAATAACAGTCAAACATTTGATCTCGTGTTCTAAAATAGAGCATTCAGTGCCATGTAGTGGAGCAATTATAGAAACCGAGTAAGTGTTTAGATTACAACCAGTGTTCACTTTATATTAAAATGTAAATAATTAAATATCAAGTAATAAAAATGTAACTAATTTAATAAATATTTTTACTGCATTTATATAATCATATTTCTTTTTATGAAGATTTAGTTCATATTTCATGTCATATTAAATAATTTTAGTTTATTTTACTCTAAAATGGCATCTAATTTTAATCAGTGAAAATAACATTTTATTTTAAGTGCAAAATGAAACCAATTATTCAAACATTATTATATAATAATTTAAGCAAGTATCATCATTTAACACAAACATGTTAAAACCGTTTTTGCTTTTTAGTGCGTTTTTGCAAATAGTATATCCAAATGAGGCAAAAAAATTCTGACAAGCTAATCCAGTGTCATAAGAAAATGTATTTAACCAGGTGATGATTTCATATGAATTTGTACAATGTGATTCATATGGTAATGTATGACTTTTAGAAAAGTTCCTTGTTATTATGAAGGTCCACCCCTAAACCTAAATGTCTGTGGGGTGTAAGCAGATCACACGAAATTAAGTTCCAAACATAGGTTCGGAAGGAGCCTAATCATTCAGTCCTGTCAATCATCATTATGAGCCTATGTAAGCAGCTCTCATTGCTCCGTTTCAGCGTCAATTTTTCTGGCAGCCCTCCACCTCCCCATCTCCTACTCTATTTGTTTTTGTCCCTCTAGATTGTACCACAATGGGGGGGTTCGAGCCTCCATTAAGGACAGCAAGCCAAGTTTGTTTACCATTAATGATCAGGACTGGAGGGGCAGGCAAACTCGTGAAAATTCATAAAAAATTATCCACCAACTCGCCAAAACGACTAGCAGATAGATCAATTTCACTCAATTTCATTCAGTTTCACTTGTGTATTTACATAATTTTGTACAGATGCAGTTGTAGTATTATGTTCATGTTGTGTAAATATCTGACTAATCTTAAATATAGGATGCGTTAGAATGAATTAATTCAGTTTACTGGTGTTCATTCACTGTTCAGATTCAGCTCACACTGTTTAAGCGGGACAATCCTTGACATTGCTGATTCTGATTGCATTATTTGAAATAATCAAATAATGCAATTGGAAACAACATCAAGACATTGTTAGTGAATTGTTTAAATCTTGTGGTTTTAATTTCTCCCATTGTATTTTTTGTTACATTTGACAGGATGTTTGAATTAAATCCATTTAATTATTGCAGTCACGTGCATTTTTTTTTTTCTTGTCTCAAAGTCAAATATATCCAACACCCTCTCAGCTTTACACACATGCTTATGGTTTCCTGTTTAAAAAATAAAAATTGCTTGCACAAAGCTTTATTTTAAATCTCGGCTGTCGATAACTTTGGGTTGAGTTTTTATAGTTTTAAATTGTTGTTTAGTGGCTGCCATGTCCTGCGTCGGATTAATCGATAAGCCTCCGTGGGGCTACAGTGCAAGCCAGTGAAGATTAATCACTTTCTGTTATTCGCTTCCCACCTCCTGCATGATCCAATAAGACTATGACCTTTCCTATCAATATCACAAGGGTTTCAGCATGCATTGTCCAGCCTGCTAATTAAAAGCCTATCAGTAATTAAAACCAAGAGCGAAGCCAGTATTATTGCACCACTTCGTTGATCCATTTGGGCTCCCGACACATAGCGGATTTCTTGCTGATGGACCGTTTTTTTTTGTGGTGTCTGTGGCTGATATGAGACTGATTATTTTTTCCTTCTTTTCTGGTAGGTTTTTTGATGAGACCAGTCAAGGGACTGACGGAGACGCTGGGGGGAAAAGAAAGGAGAGCGGGGAGGCGCAGTGGGAGCTGTTAGAGCAGAAAGAAGCTGACGGCAAGACGGACACAAACAGGTCTGAGAACAGCTTCTGTGTGAGACTAGAGGCTGACAACTCCCTGAAGCTTCTCTGATAATAAGCAGGAATGATGAGGATACATATAAAGTGGGATGTTTACCCGAATCTCATCATGTTAGCAGACCTTTGAGTATTACCTCACCTCCTCACTGGTTCTCCATGTTGATAATGAGAGTACGGAGCGTAGCCTCCTACAGAATCATTTGAGTACTCAAGAGCACCCATCACGTATGCACTCATATCGAAGAGGGCAAGTAAATGTGAGGCGTTATCTGCATTTGTTGAGTGTAGCGAGTGTGTCTGGCAGCACATGTCTCTTGAGAGACTTTGAGAACACCTGCACCAGAATTCCCTAGCATCTAAAACACTCTCTACACTGTCATTTGTTCCGTGCTCTCAGCCTGGTTCACAGAGATGTTGGTTGGAGCTACTTGTTCACACACACATATTAAAACAAACAGCATTCAAGCACAAAAGCCAACGTACATTTTCAGATGGATTTTAGAGGAATACAATTTTTTTCTAGATATGGCTGGTGTTTTCAATTTCCAGGGGTCCTGTGGAGCTTATTCATTATCTGTACTAAGTAATCACCTCCTGGCTTATGGAGGAAAAAAGAAAAGAAAGATAGATTTTTTGATTAACACTGCCCCCTGCTGACTCCATTTATAATAACACCCATTGTTACAACCTGCCCACCTTCCATACAACTTTCCGTCTGAATAGTTTTTACAAGATATTTGATTTGCTTTTTTTTGCCGAAAGTGAAATATTATGACACTGATTCCATCAAAGCTTATTCTGAGTGAGTGTGGTTCTTATTATATTCTTTTCCCTTTCTTTAAAGCCTGAGACTTCCCATGTGAACATTTCTTCTGATAAATTACATCCATTCAATTATTCAATGCTTTCTGTAATTAATGGCCGTCTTGACAGACCCAATTTGGTTTCCGTCTGACCCTTTAGGCGGAATGAAAACGTGATGTAAGAGAGATGGAGATCTGGAACCCCTAATAATGTTTCATTGTTTATGTTTTTGCAGGGAGGCTGACATAATCATACCTCAATTGGAAGAGGATGAATTGCATCACGGAAGCTCCAACGGACAGGAGCAGAATAGGAACTACTCGACACAAAGGCCATTGAGCACAGAGCTGGGAAGCAAACCTATCAGTCTCACAGCCACTGAGCATCCGAGTGTAGGTGTGAAAGAGGTTGGTATAACCTTGCGTCTGTCTCCTTATGTTGACATAGGCTGTTTCTGAAAGCTTAGGCATGACTTTGCAGGCAGTGTTTGTGCACAAAGGCATCTCCCAAAACTTATTCAGGACAGATTTCTGAGACAGCTTGATAGTTTAATGATCTACAACAAAATCAAATGCACAGGATATAGTGGGATATAACAGGATACACCTACGCTGCCTTCAGAAATTGGTCAAAAGAAGGTAACTCAGTAGACAGGATGTGGCACAGTGAATGGATTCAGATATGCCTTGTTGCCTTCTTACATCCAGATGATGCCTGAGGAGGCAGAATTTTTCAGCTTTCGCATGGAGCAATATTCTCGAAACCATATGATGTATCGTACAGTTTGAATTGCCTCTTTTTCATGCAATACGATTATACTCATCTATTTCGTAGGTGTTTGATATCTCATCACTGTATGGGGAACTACAGCCTGGTGACACCAAGCTGGTGACCTTCTCGTTTCTCGGCCACGCTGACATCAGCACGCATGTGTTGGCATTGTGTGAGGTGGAAGGAGGGCCCACCTATGAGATCACACTCAAGGGTCAGGCTTCCTTTGTTTCATATATGCTGGACACAAACGTCATTGACTATGGTTTACAGGTAACTACACACTTTCACCATAATAGCAATAGGATCATTTCAGCAGTGATGTGTATAAATGGAAAATTTCCTTCTGTTTTGTTTCCTATAATTACAGTTGTTTGACCATGTGGCGGAAGCAGAGATCACTCTGAAAAACACAGGGAAAGTTGGCTTTGATTTCTCTACTCTAACTGGAGAACAAGGACTCTTTGCAGAGCAACCCTTGCCTGGTCAGCCTCTCATCGTCCCCAGCAAGGTGAGATGTTCTTCATGTTTTAATACACTGATGACTTCATCCATTGCGTATCAAATTTGTGGCATCAAGTGTCATGGTTGTGTTTCTTTTGAAGGGTCACCTAGAGCCGTATGCAGAAATCAGGCTCAGTGTATATTACCTCCCAGGGATCCCAGAAGTCTTTCACAAGACCTTTCAGTTGCAAGTGGCCTTCTATGAGGCCGAGAACATTACTGTAAGAGGAGAGGGTATTTTCCCTCGACTATGTCTGGACCTGCCTAGAGACCTGAGTAAGTTTCTGTCCACAGTTTTCACAACCAGCACAACTGTTTTTAACATGTTTTAATAATGAGAAGTGATTATTGAGCAGCAAATCAGCATATTAGAATGATTTCTGAAGTATCATTTGACACTGATGACTGAAGTAATGGCTGCTGAAACTTAAAAAAAAAAAAATTACATTTTAAAAATATTAAAATTGAAAATAGTAATTTATTATTTTGAATAGTAATAATATTTCACAATATTACTGTCTTACTGAAACAAATTTACCAACTCCAAACTGTTGGTAGTGTATGTAGAGATCTGAACACGAATTAAACTTTTTGATAATCATTATTTATACCTCAAATTGCACGGCTTGTTGAGGACAGGTGTGCTCTTGGGGAATGTTCACACAAAATGTGTTTTTGTTTGCACTTGCACTGCTTTTTAATTATTTTTTGGTGTAAAAATTTGCTAGACAGACGTCTTTGCACCTTGTCTCACAGCCTTTTTTTAGCGTCTTGCACCTGAGCATCAAGTATTAAGATGTGTTTTTAAGAAGTTCAACATTTGACATGCAGCACAGTTAATCATTTCCATTTTCAAAGCAGTGGACCAATCAGAAGAAACTAGGTGGGGCAAGCATCATAAGCATGTATTTGCGGTAGCAAATTAATATGTATGAATATGTATTTTTTTTAAAGTAACTTTCATTTAGTTGTTTGGCTATTCAGGGCTCTACGCTTATTTTTCTTTTTAGGAGCGCTTGTGCTCCTAACTTAAAAAATGTAGGAGCACAGTCAAAAATTTAGGAGCACCAAAATTTGATAAAAAAATAGCCTTCCCATTACGAGGTGATATTTGACTCCGTAAAGTGATTTACAGTAGAATTTTGTTTTTACCTTTGTAATGACATTTTTCTATCTTTATTAAAAGTATGTCATCTTTTATGTCAAATTTTGTAACATTTTTATTTTATAAGCTTTTTAAAAATTCTAGATAAAACCATAGAATAAGAACAAGTAGAATAAGAAGAATAAGTTACTAATCAAATGAAATCAGTATTAAAATTAATCTGTACAGAGGTAGCACAGAAGAACACAAAAGTGGCTTGTAGGTGTATTTTCAGACATTTAATGAGGATCAGAGGTGGCATGAGTGCAATTAAATCCATAAATTCATGTTAAGATTAATGTTTTAAAAAATGTTGAATATAGAAATATTAAATGATTTAAAGAACTGAAAAGATACTTTAAAAATGAAACTAAATCCGCCAGCAGGTGGCGACAAGTCACTGATTTTATCACTGAATCATTCATTCAATTGATTCATTCGAACGGCTGATTCATTCAGGAATGAAGCAAGTGACAGTATTTATGAATGGGTAATCATGAATCACAGACTCACTAGGTTCGTTTAAAAACGCAGTTCATTCATAAACGAAACACCGCTGTGTTTGAATGGAGATGCGCAGCGGCTGAGCTGTGACTTTGTTTCAAACTATTTTCCACGACGAAATAGAGCAAAATCAGACAATAGTGTTATAGTCAGACAATGTAAGTCACTTAATATTAACGTCTTGTCTATTTAACTGTTGTATTAAATCAGTATCACATTTACAAACTCCCTTAAAAATCATTAAAAGCTGTCACTCATCTTAGCTCATCGCGATCTCACATTTATAATCAACGAAACTCTCTACACTGCACAATGAATCTTTTATTTACACCATCTACACTTTGCTTATGAAAGGATTCATGAGATATGTCTGTGATACATTACTCAACGCTACAAAAACACATAGAAACCTTTGAAGCTCCCCTCAGTGATCACAATCACAAGTATGATGAAGATCTGGTCAGTCGCACTGGTGCTCCTAAACATTTTTTCATAGTCGCACGCAGTAGGTTTCAGTCGCAAATGCGACTGAAATGGTCGCACTGTAGAGCCCTGCTATTTCTAAAACATTCTGATATCTGTTTTTACCGGAGCCCGTCTCAAGACTCCTCATTTCTGTGCTGTGCTTTTTGGACTTGTCATTTTCACTTGGTTGATCCCAACTCTCAAGATCAAAAGGAATTTTAAGGTCGGCACTATTAGCCTTGTAGTTAGTACACCGACATGTAGCGTAACTGCGCCTCCGGCGACCCGAGTTCGATTCCCAACTCGTGGTCCTTTGCCGATCCTGCTCCCCCTCTCTCTGCCCTATGCTTTCCTGTCGTATCTCCACTGTCCTACCAACAATAAAGCCATAAAAGCCCCAAAGACATAACTTAAAAAAAAAAAGGAATTTTAAGTAAGAGTTTAGACTTACAAAACAAAAAAGTATAGCCATTAAGTGATTGGCCAAGTCAGACACAATACATCTTCATATGATCTAATTAATCGAACCTTATAAATGAATTAGCCATTCTGAGGCCAACAGCTCTTCACAAAATTGTTGAACACATTGAAAATTTCAGACAGGATGTTTTAAATCCCTGAATATGATCCAACTTTCACTCTCATCAAATACTCTTGAATGGAGTCCAGTCCTTCGTCCTGGCTCACCTAACCTTTAATCAAACACAGTTGCACCGTGCCAGATTGCAGACAGACGTAATGGTCTTCTTGACCTTGAACTAGCTCACACTCTGCGCTAGAGCTGTTCAAATCCATTTTCCTCTCTGATCTGCAGCCAGCCTGAAGGAGTGCTATTTATCTCAGAAACAAGCAGTTTTGCTCTCAGTGGGAACTGAGGTCTTGTGGTTATAGAGCAAATAGTGCAACTATTACTAAGGAGAGGAATACTGTGTTGCTTTCTGATTACCTATTGATTGGATTCTTTGCATTACTAACACAGGCAGTTTGTAGTAAAGAGTGAAGAAATTGCAGGCTTTGTTGCTCAAGAGATATTTTTACATTATAAGGTCAATACTTTGACTACAAGGCCTATAAAAAGAGATTGTTGAATCAGTAATCGCAAGCAGTGAGTAGACTCAGATTAAATAGAAAATTATGATTTGAACTAAAATACATGGCTGTTGTACTCAAATCTCAATCAAAATCTTTTCTGAATAAGGCTTATCAGAAGAGGCTATGCAATGTTTCTGTTTCCTGGCTAGATGAGGAGATATATGGTTCTTTGCTAAAGGAGGCAAAAGACTCGGTGGCAAATGAAAACTCAAGGGAGGGGGTGTTGAGCAGGCTGGTCACAGTAAAGGAGGAGATGCCACCAGAAGAAGACTACATTCCTACTGTGAGTCTGTCTGTGATAATTGCATGTTATGTCTTCCTCTTCCTAGCTTTATGTAATCCATCAAACTCCAATGAGAATAGCCATTATTGCAGCTTTGTATATACATTTTTGTGTGTACTATAATATATACTGTATGTATGTCGTAGTATGATGCCCTGCTGCAGATGGAGTTAGAACGACTCCTTGTAAAGCTTTATGTAATCCATCAAACTCCAATGAGAATAGCCATTATTGCAGCTTTGTATATACATTTTTGTGTGTACTATAATATATATGTATGTATGTCATAGTATGATGCCCTGCTGCAGATGGAGTTAGAACGACTCCTTGTAAAGGAAAATGCCATGGCTGTACAGAAACAACACCAACACGCAGATCAAAGAGGATCTGGGTCCACTAACAACTGGCTCAAGAAGCTGTGCAAGTAAGTCCATTCATGTAGAAACCTCTCATTTTTACAAGCAATCAAAGCACATGTCTGATGGACCTTCTCTTTAGGTTAAGCTTGCCTGAGTACACACTGGACTTTGGCTATGTCAACAATGGCAGCATCGTGACCCACATTGTCAAAATAACCAACACTTGTCCAGTTGCTGTATCTTTCAGAGCTGACAGGAGCTCACTGGCAGGCACAGGTTGGTGCTTTCCACAGAATGGTCAGTAGATTTAGATTTCAGCAACAGATCTTGTTTAAATCGGTGTCAATCTCCGTGATGTGTTTAGATTGTTTACGACGCTTGTGGTTTGATGTAAAGTTGAGCTTCTCCTCTTAGTGTTGTTATTCCAGAATGAATCATTTGAAATTTCATTCTGCATAGCTTTTTTTATTCACTGCATAAATATAAATTTTTATTCTGCTCAGGGTTTAGTACAGAATTGGACAGGGTGCAGAATTTGCCCTTCTGCGAGACAGAGACGTTTGAGTTGAAGTTTGATGCCTGTGGGGCCAATCTGGGAAAGATCGATGCAGTTATGCCCATACAGGTTTGGTGAAAACGACATTAAATATCTGAGACAAGCAAAGAAATGCTGGATGAAGATGAAATATTGACTTTTTGTGCCTTTTGAGACTGCAAACATCCATCATCATAAACATTCACACATTCACAAATCTCATATAGACTTGTACTTAATAAGATTCTGCACATTTTCTAGGTATTTTAACAAATGTAAGCAAAATTGTGACATCTTAAAATTCAACTCATAATGTTGATTATATAATTTACAATAAAAAGTATTAAATCAGAAAAATTCAAAATTGCAGCATTTTGTCAATGAATTATTACAGAATTAATAATACTTAGTTTGCAATGTTTGTACAGTATATATCTTCTGGAAGGCACCCACTGCTATTTGTGCTCTACATTATAGCTTATTGCTACTTGGAGTCATTTACTTCTGTGTGATTGACAGGTGACTAAGGGGCCCCAAGTACAGGTGCGTTTATGCGCGGAGGTCACAATGCCATCTCTCACAGTGTCAACAGACACACTGCAGTTTGACACCATCCAGTCCGGCCTGTGTCAGGTAATCACAGTCCAGCTGCACAATGATGGGCCAGTGCCCTGTGAGTGGAGCATCAGACAGGAGGAACGACCAAAGAAGGTACAAGCCTTGTACAGAACATACAAACAAAGAGCCAGAGTCATTTTTGTTTTTGGAATAACTGATGAATCATTCGCTGTAAGATTAGGATCATGTATTAAGAAAGTAAATAGAGTTAATTTGATTTCATGTTGACTTTGAGACTCATTTCCATCATTAATAAGCTGATTTAGTTTAGTAATTAATTATATATATCTGCTTGATATTAATGGGTGTTGGTCACAGTGTTGAGATTCATTCATCTTTGTGGCGTGTTTGTTGCTGCTAATCAGTTTTTTTTTAAGATTAGACTGTGGTATGAGGTTTACTTAAGCGCTCCTGTTGTGGGGTTTCCTCTGATAACATATCTAGTTTTGTTGTGATTGAATTGAATGGGAATTTATCCCAGATGTTGTCTCTTTGGCTGTGTGATCAGATTGACAAGCACATCCCACTGTACCTCAGAAGACAGGCTCAGCTGAAACAGCGGCCTCCTCCAGTTGTCTTTGAGTTATTGCCCTCAGATGGCACACTCTATCCTGGTGACAGAACCAACGTGCAGGTCAAATTCAGCCCAGCAGAGGGGGTAAAGAAACACAGACACTAGCTATGGTTACACAATTACTAGTTTTACATATACATTACAGATCAAAACTTTTTTTTTTCAAAGAAATTAATACTTTTATTCAGCAAGAATTGATTAAAATTAGTGAAGACATTTATAATGTTACAAAAGATATAATGTTCAAATAAATGTTGATCTTTTGAAATGTTCTGTTCATCAAAGAATCCTGAAAAAAGTATTTCCTCTAAATATTAAGCAGCACAACTGTTTTTAATATTGATAATAATAAGAAATGTTTCTTGAGCACCAAATTAGCATATTAGAATGATTTCTGAAGTATCATTAGACACTGAAGACTGGAGTAATGGCTGCTAAAAAACCAGCTTAGCCATCTCAAGGAATAAATTACATACAGTACAAATGTTCAATATTACATATATTTTAAAATAGCAAACAGTTATTTTAAAATGTATCAGTATTTCAGTATTTATCTGTATTATTTTTGATCAAATAAATTCAGACTCGGTGAGAATAAGAGACTTTTTACCAATCCCAAACTGTTGAATGGTAGTGCAATAATTATGAATGGGACTTTCTGATGTCTAAGTTCAAGATTAAATCTAGCTATATTTTAGTAAATCTATGTACACTTTATATTTTCTATAAATAAGATACTTACACAAATCAGTACCATTTTAAATTTGATTCCGCAAAGTAGAATGAGGACAGTGTAGTTCTATTGGGAGTCAGAGTAACATGATTGAGCTATAAATAATTCCTCTATATTGTTTCGCCTGCAGTTGATCTGCAGCCAGCTGTGTATCTTTATTCAAAGGCCTGGTTGTTTTCCTTCTGATATGTGTTCTTCAGAGGGCGTACATTCAGAGACTAGTGATAACAGTGGCTCAGAGCACTCAGAAGATCCTGCTGCTGGCCCAAGGTCAGGGAGAAGAGCCTCAGCTGGAGTTTTCCTCCTTAGAACAAGATTTTGGGTCCATCCTGCCCTACTGGGAAGGGAAGGTGGCCGAGGTGGTTGTCCGCAACCCTTACCCCTTCCCTATAGAGTTTTACTCTCTGGACTTCGACAAGCAGTACCTAGAAGAGGAAGAGGTGAGCTTAATAGGTTCAAAATAGTTTTTCTTGTTTTGTTTGATTTTTTAAAGATTTCTTTAATATCTATTTTATTTTCTCTTAGATAGTAATGAGATCACATACTGTCAATATGAAAATTCCTAATATTAACTAACATTTCTCAGATTATTTCAGACCAAATTATCTGAGCTTTACCTTCAGCATTTGCCTCAATTACTGTGTACTGTATATATTTTCAGTTCTCCCAGTGAATCTTATTTCTCAACAATGACCTTCAAATATGTGTTTGGTTTATATTCATCCTCTTCCAATGTGTCTTTTTATTCTGCTTCTCAGATCTTGCGAATGTTAAAAGGATACGATGCCCAAAATGTGTTACTTCTACCTCCCCGTGCTCCTGGCGAGACTCTGCCCCCAGAACTGTTGGACTTCTACAACGAGCAGAGCTCGCAGGAACCCAAGCAGGGTACCGTATACAGCAACAGAAATGGTTTTAATTTATGATCGATGCAGAATTGTTTATAAGACTAAAACACGTCTGACTTGGCACATGATCACAGGTTTTGCCTTTTGGCAGAATTTTAAGTGAATCTTATAGTTCTAACCTATTTTTAAGATTCCGTGGAGGGTCTTGAAGATGAAGACAAGGGGGAGACAGCTGCACTATCTGAGGGTGAAACACTCAGTGGTAAAGGTATGGTTCAGCCTAGGGCAACAGTAATTTAAATGCATTTGCATTCTTTATGAGATTGGAATTATAATTCAGTACATTATTACACATAAAAGAGAGTACATATTTCTTCTCCTCACAGGCCAGGCTAAAGACAACATCAGTGCTGGCACTGCAGTGGGGGATCTGGAATATGACCCTGTGTCTAGAGTTGTTGCTCATCATATGGGCATTGATCTTTCACCAGAAGGCAAGGCTGCCCTAAATCGCCGGGGCATTGCCATTGTTGTTCATGGTGCCCCTCTGTCAGGTAAGATTTTATAGATTTACCCATGTATGCATGCTATTTGTCCTGCTGGAAATTTCGCTCTGATGCAAATGTAAGCATCTATATGTGCAGGTAAAACAAGGACAGCAATTACACTGGCTAAGCACTATGGGGCAGCGTGTCTCAGTGTAGATGAGGTGGTGCAGGAAGCTGTGGCATCAGGGAACAGCTCTGCAGCCCTGAGGGCAAGGGAACAATGTGCCAAGGTTGCTGTGGTGCATGCTCAGAAGGAAGTGGATGAGGCAGCAGCAGATATGATGGCCACTGTTGGTCAGGGTGCTGGTGTTCTTAGTGTTGAGGCAGTTGCCAAACACACAGCTGAAGGCAGCCTGACCAGTGATCCTAAAGTCCCCCTGTCATCTGCCTCAACCCGAAATAAAACAAACATCACAGGGCATTCACAGAAGAATAACAGCTCCGGTCGCACTGCTTCACTGGTAACACACAAAATCTCTTGTCACTTAGTCACTTACATATCAGAAGAAAACATTTTGACTGAATAGTCTTTAGTTCTTGTTGTCCAGTAAAACTAATCTAAACATCATTAAAACTATATATTTACTTAAGAAACAGCATTATATAAGATATTAAGATTTTACTTGTTTTTAAGCAAAAATCCAATGTTTCTTCTAAATAATATATATATATATACTGTATATCAATTACAGTTTCCAAAAACTGTTTTAACATTGATACATTTTTTTCTTGAGCACCAAATTAGCATTTTGATGATTTATAGAGGATCATACACATACATACATAAACATACATATACATACATACATCAATACATAAACACACACACACACACACTATATACATACATATACATACATCAATACATAAACACGCACACACTATATTACAGTCATTTTTACTGGAATACAAAAATGCTAATTGAGAAAGAGATAAAATGTATATGTGTGAGTGTCAGGTTTTCCCTACATTAATATAGTAAATACATTAAGATACTGTAGTAAAACCAAACATATGGTGTAACATATGGATATGTACTGTATTGTACTGTGTCTTGTTTGTAAGTGTCATGTATGAATGGATATAAATAAATATTTAAAATGTGTGTGTGTGTGTTGCAGACAGATGGTCAGGTACACAGGCGTCTGAGTGTGAGTGCCAGTCAAAATGAAGAGCTGGGGCTGATTAGCTGCCTACTGCCTGATGATGTGTTAGTAGAGATCCTGTCAGAGAGACTGCAGGTGTGTACATTTTTGGTATACCCTATACATATATGATATATGGTTGATAATTTGTGTCAATCACAGGATATGCAGACATATAGTAATTTTGTCCTGCTTGCCCCCATGCCATAGCTTAGTGACTGTCACTGTGGTGTTGTGATTGACGGATTGGAGACACTGTACTGCCACTCGCCAAGTAAAACGCTCCAGATCATCCTGAAAGCCTTCGACAACCGTCGCCATATTTATGTTATCAACCTGTTTAACAGCTACAGTGCCTTCAAGCTAAGGTGCTCTACACTGTTCTGATTCAAGATTCTTCTTATATTTGAAAATGTATTTATTTATTATAATATTATATTCCAGAAGATACATGCATCCAGATACATTAACTTGAGACAATTTTTTTAAAAAGTTATTCAGGCTGTTTTTCAGACCATTTATCTCAGGTTTAAGTTTAGATTTTAGATTTACGTTAGATTTAGGCTATGCTTAAAACAAGAAAAAGTAACTTACCAACAGGATAAGACAAATATGTTTATTTCAGGATGTATTCTCTAAAAACAAGTCTTAATATCTTAATATATATTTTTGCTTCTTATTTTATTTTATTTATCTTCAAAATAAGACTAAATTAAAAAAGATTTCTTGCAGTGTACCCTGTAAATGAGATTTAAATGAGAATACAGGTTTTCATAGGTTTTAGTAATGACAGAAAATTTTCAACAAGTTCTTCACACTCGATTTTATTAAAAAAAAAAAAAAACTGTAGGTAAGAATGAGTTTGTGAAATTTAATTTGTGGATTACTTTAGAGAACAGGACAAGTTTGACCAAGAACAAGAAGAGAGAAGACAACAGGAGCTTGAGAATTTAAGAGAAGAGGAGATGACACCTAGTGAGGACTGGGATACAAAACCAAAACATGAAGACCCCCTGCCACTTTCTGAGGACCTACAACAAGAGATGGTAGGTTTGAGTGTGCAATTCGCAATATGCTTGCCATCAGAAGACTATTCTTGTGAAGCCTAAAGATGTTTCAGATTTTCATATTTAAAATTTTGTAACTTGATTACATGAACTACATGAAGTATTTGACTTCCAATCAAGGTAAAGTGTATAATTTATGTACCACAACCAGCACCAATTGTAATTACTTTAAACGAGATTGTCTGGCTGGTTTGCATTGTCCAGTTATGTTTGAAATCTATTTTGAAAACTATATTTTGTTGTTCTTCTTTAACAGTCCAGTGAGAGTGACAGACAGCTACTGGGCCGATTCCATCTGTACGAACAGAGTCAGCCAGAACTCCAACACATTCTTCAGTTCTGGGACCGAACACAGAGTCTCATATTGCAGCCCATGGCCTCCGAAGCCCAAGAGACTGTAGACATAACGAACTGTCCTCCTCCCTCTGCCAAGAAGAGCAAGAAGGAACGAGAGAAGGAAAAAGCTGAGAAGGAAAAGCTAAAAGTGGAGGCTGCAGATATGAAGTCACCAGCTCCCAGTCAGACCCAAGTGTCAACTGATGGTGCCGAGGGCTCGGAAAAGATAGCGGTTCCACAGCCTATCCCCTACATCTGGCTGTCTATAAAAGAGAAGGAACAACTGGATGGATTCGAGATCATCAGTAGCATGAAACTACCCTCCCATGAGGAGGTATAGTACTTCAGTTCCTCTTTATGTTGGAACAGTTCTTCATTGTGCAAAGTTTGTATCCATAGAATATCAAGTAAATGTTTTAAATGTTTTTCTCACAGGTTTTGGATGGGTTAGGGTTAGGACCTAAAGGTCCACCCATCCCACCACCTATAATATTCTCCATAGTCCCATACCCTAAGATGAGATCAGTTCCCAACACACAGCTCTCCAACAGCTGTTTTACTTTTTTGATGCCCACGTCTTGTGAGGATCTGCCAGAGAAGAAAGAAGCAGACCTGAGATCAGAAATCGTTAAGGTACTTAAGCCTTAAAGAAATTCTCTTGTACATGTCTAAGGTCTTTTAGTGATTTATACAGAATGTAACTTTAGTTTAAATGTGGAAAAAGACTTATTAAAAAGCGGTCTACTTGTCTTCCTGCAGGAGGGCATAACGATTACTGGCCAGGGTGTACCTTCTGAGGAACCCAACCCAGAATACAACCATGGGTAAGGAGGTCCCTCACACATATAAACCTCATATACAATCACAAATAAATAGACCCATTTCACTGAAACCGTGAAATCTGCTGTTCTTTTACAGACTCACTAGTTTCCGCTGGATTGTACCATCAAATGGAGCCATCACTCTAAGGATCAGGTTTTACTCTTCTGTTCTTGGAAATTTTGATCAGACTTTCAACTTTGAGGTGATGGGGACTAAGCGATGTTATCAGCTATACTGTAGAGGAATTTGTGCTTACCCAACTATAAGCAGAGACCCCAAGTGAGGAACATTTCAGTAGAGAAATATGCAGCAGTTATCATTGTCCTTGGACATGTACTACATAGTGTCTGTGTGTTTATGTAATAGGATTGTGTTTGCACACTGCAAAAAGAGTCTGCGGCCTGAGAGTGGACTTCAAAAGACTTACATTATCCAGTCAGGCCTGTATGAGTTTGGACCTCTGCTATGTGGAAAGACCAGGGACAGGTGCTGGCTTGTTGTTCTCTGTGCTAAATGAGCTCTTTTCATTATTGAGTGTCTTAACAGTACTTTTCTATTAAAGTTATTCTATAATAAATTTGTTTGTACATTAGGTCTTTAGTAATATTAATGATGTTATCCTGACCCAGGTATAAAGAAGCAAAATATCCTGAGAACATGGAAAAGTTTGTAATTCACAATACTTCTAAAATGGAGGCAGAGATCCATTTTTGCTTTCAACATGACACCAAGGCCACCACTTTCCTTCTTGACCCTCCAAATATGGCACTGGAAGCCAATGAGCGAAAAGTATGCAAATTTATATTTCTTATTTTTTGCAGAATGTAATTTTGGGATTGTTTGAACTGGAAGCCATTTTTAAATTTTTTAAATGTGATTTGAATCAGATTTTGTGGTTAAAAATATTGACTTAGCTGTATTTTCTCTAAACATACTAACTAGCCATTTCTTAAATTTGTTAACCACCTTTGCGGTTAACTATGATGTGCCTTATGAAGACCAACTGGTTGAAATGTTGCAATAATTTTTTGGGAGTTTTAATTTCAGTGTGTGTGGACATATTCCTTCTTTGTCTTGTGTTTTGAAGTTGTACACATTGAAACCTTTCTTTTTTAGCCACCTTTGTACCATCTTCAGCCTCAGTCTTATTAAACTCAGTTTAACACCAAAAAAGGCATTTACTTAAACTCCCTCATCATTAATGTTTGATATCCTCCTGGCAGCTACTGATGGTGTGGGCATACCCAAATACCCCCAAACATATAGAGGACAGCTTGGTGTGCTGCATCAAGGGGAACCCAGAGCCTGTTGTCTTCCGCCTCTCCTGTATAGGAGTCAGGCCTGAACTGGAGCTGGACCGCAAACTGCTCCAGTTTGACAAAACTCCACCATACAGGTCTACTACATTCACTTCAACATATACTGATTTTTGTGTTAGTTGTTATAATTAATCAGATGCACTACGGTTGAAAAAATCCTTTTCATAAATGTTTCGTATTTTGTCTGCAGAAAAGAAACCCAGAGTTTATGTCTGCTCAATAACACCCTTATGCCAGCTGCTTGGAGGCTGAGGGGCCTGGAGATTCTTGGGGATGAATTCAGCGTGTCTCAGAACAAAGGCATCATAATGCCTCATTCTGACTTCAGGCTGCACATGTATTTTATAGCCAAGAACCCTGTCAAACTGAAGAGGGCCATTTGTTTAGAGGTACTGCAGAATGAAAAACAAACGTTTTGCAATTGAATCATTAGCAGTGTTTACAAATGTGAAGGTGTTTAATGCAGATAAAGAGTAAATGTAATCATAATTCGTGTACATGTACTGGTATGCTATGCATTAGTTTGTCTGCATGTGTCTGATTAGACATGTATGTTTACCAGGTGTCAGATGTGGAGAACATTCTTGGCATCGTTCAACATTCAGAGAACATTCAGATTATTGCAGAGGCCTATGATATTGCAGTGGACATAACCATTCCAGAAGGTACTTACCTGAAAACAGCTCATTGGCTCTTCACACCATCACATCATTTTCCAGCTAAAAATAAACCCCTAAAATTAAAATTCTGTTATCATTTACTCACTGTCATTTTGTTCTAAACCTATATGACTTTCTTTCTTCTGTGTAACACAGTGACCAATACAAATTCCCTTTATTCATTTGATGCTGTTTTTGCATTTGCTGTAGATTCTGATGGTTCAGTAGACTTTGGAACAATCAAAGTATCAGACGAGGTCAAACGGTCTATTAAGCTGGAAAACAAAGGCAAATATGACATAGCCTTTAAGTGAGTTACTATATAGATATTTATAGATAGATACCATAGATAGATATATTCTATTTTAATGAAAAGAAAAACATCAAAGATGTCTTTAACATTTCTTCTCTCTCCTTTTGTTAATAATTTTCACTTACAGGTTTACTCTAGTGGCCACAGAGCCAGGAATGCCAGATCTGAACTCAGTGTTCTCCATCACTCCTCAGAAAGGCTCATTACGCCCCAACAATAAGCCCAGTACTGTCCAGATTATTTATCACCACAACCAGGAGATGTCCATCAGAGATAGCCCAATCCTTTGCTGTCAGGTCTTTTAATCTTACCACTTAATAGATTCTTTATCATACAGTATTTTTTATTTTCGTTCTGCTGTGATCAGAGACTAAAATAATGAGTTGTGTTGTATTTTCCCCAGGTTATTGAGCCCAGTTTGGATGGTGGCGAGACCATTAACACTATACCAATCAAAGTGTCCATCCAAGCACTTTTCTCCAAATACAGTATCAATCCTTCTAATGATATCAACTTTGGCCCACTGGTGTATGGCTCTCGCAAGAAACAGACTCTCACTGTGGAGAACAGAGGCAGCTTTGAGATGCGTTTCACCATTAGGATGTGTAAAAACGCCCCAGTTCCTGCACAGAGGAGAGGGTATGGCTATTGTAAAAATATAATTATATAATGTAAAAAATAAATAAATTAATTAATTATAAAAAATAATAAAAACAGTCAGCATTTGAAGTGGATCAAAACTTTTCATCAAAGTTGTCCTAAAACCTAAAACCAAAATGCATTCTTGCCTTAGGACAACTTGAAAACTTGATGAACTTTTTTGATCCACTTCAAATGTTGACTACTATATATAAAATTAAATTAAATGTCTTTTTTAAGCTTGGGAAGTAAGAAGCCATCAAAAGACAGTTATACTACAAAACCACCCAGTGCCAGTGAATTACGACACACTGTGCAGAATGAGACTGGCATATCAACACAGGTAGGAAAAGTATTTCTTTATTTACAGTTCTTGATAGAGTGTACAGTAACAATCTAAATTTGGATATGTTTTTTTTACAGATACATTTGACATGTGGTATTTTTTCATTGTCTCCGTGCTTTGGGGTTCTGGTACCTGGAGCCCAACAAGTGGTTACTGTGGATTGCAAGGCAGAGCATGTAGGTAGTTGGGAGGAATGTCTAGCTATAGACATCACTGACAGAGACCCCTCTGACAACCCTGATGGGATTCCATACAAGCTAATAGCAGAAGTTTGTATGCCAGGTTTGTGACTATGAATGATTCTACAGTATATAATGTTCTGTGAAGTACATTCTCTTATTATGTATTTTTTTGTTCATTTTTTTGATGGTTCATAAGAGTTGAGTATTTTGATAGCTGCCTAATGGCATAAACTTTAATTTATACAATATATTCTCATTGTGTAAGGGTTCTTATTCTGGTCTTGAAATGCTAAAATAACTTTTTATATTTTTTATTTTATATTAGCCATCCATTATTTTTATTACATTGAACTCTACCCGCCATTATCCACCTTTTAGTGCATGCCTCTGGGTTTGGTGGGCCCTGTGGTGTGTTGGTGCACCCCAGGACTCAGTAGGTCCTCTGGTGCAGCTCCGCCTCTAGGCTCAGTGGGCCCCATGGTGTAGCTCTGCCTCTGGGCTCATGATGTGTTTAATGAATGACTTGCTGCTTAAAAATAAAGTTTACTATACTAGTATGAATTATAGTGTAAAATTGATCACTGTATTGTTTACAGGAATAGCGAGTACAGACATTGCTTCTATCTTTGAGGAGCACCGTATCTGTAAGAACAGTAGCATGCTACAGTGTGAGCAATACCGGGACAGTATGGGCATCTATGTACAGGACGAGAACAAGTTTGTCTTCAACAATGTACTGGTGGGTCAGTCAGCCAAAGCCCAGTTCCGGCTGACCAATCCAGGAAAAGTGTCCTGTGAACTCAGCCTGGTGATCAAAACAGTCAAGGTGTGTTTGTGAGAAGTGGTTCTGACACTATTGATGTTATTCTGCCGAATTTGTACAAATTTTATAGCAATTTAATGTTTTGAAATATTGTAACTGTTAATTGTTGCTTAACTCTCTCTTTGCTTAACATTTCTGTTAACATTTTTTTTTTTGTAATTTAAGACGACAACGCACAATGCAGAGGTTTTTGAGGTGACCCTTACAAAGTTGTGTATCCCCAGCCACTCTCATGCTTTTGCCACAATCACCTTTTCTCCTTTAACTATGCACACATATCATGCAGTGTTTGAGGCACTTCTGAAAGGGAGCGCAAGGTAACTGCTTTCAATACAGGTTTGAACTGTTTAGATGGTTGTTGATAGTTTGTTGAGGCTTTACCCATTCTGTTTTGTAACACAGTCAAGCTTCTGCCACCAAACCCAAAGCTCTGGTGTTTGATCTAATGGGTGAAGGCAATTTGCCCTGCATCACAGTTCTGAGACCTATTCAGAGGACTAATCGAGGTCAGCCAGTGCTGCAGTTTAAGCGCTTATTGGTGGGACGAAGGCAGACTCTTCCATTAGTGATCAAGAACAATGGCAATGTGCCTGCACAAGTAAGATCAAAATTAGTTTTCAGCTAAATTTCTATTTCTCTGACTTTAATTTTTATTGTAATAATCCATTCTTTCCTTGTATTTGCAGGTTAGCATTGTACTACAGTGTCACCTGGACGTTTTCACTCTAAAAGCTGCTCCTGGCACTGTTTGCAGACTGGCCTCCTCACAAATAGAATGCAATCCCAGAGAAGGCAAGCCATAAACACAAATGAAGAGTCTGCATAGACATTCATTTCTGCAAAATGCTGTTATGATTTGCTTTTCAAATGAGCTATGAAACCAATAACACAAACAGCAGCAGATTGTTTTGGACCTTGTTCTGTTTCATTAGATTGGGTGTCATTGTTTATAGGTTAAAGAGATCAATTAGAGCTGGTTTTATCACAAAATGCAATGATCAGTATCTTTATGTCAAGCGGTCATGTTTGACCAAAGAATGCAGCCATTGACCAATCAGAATCATATATTCTAGAGAGTCGTATAATAAACTATATGAATATTTAAAAATGTAATAAAGTCATTTCAAGCTTTGTGGTTATTACTTTTTTACAGAGTGCTGTAGTGTAGGAGAAGGAACAATGTGCTATTTCTTCTGTGACTTGTGTATAAACATTTAGCTTGAGGCAGGCAACCATAAGCAGCAAATTGAAATAAAGAGAACGGTAGCATGAGATATGCATCAGAAACATATTAAAATCAAATGTATGTGACATAACTGCATTTTTGATCCTCTTCAGAGACACAACTAGTACATGTAGCCTCTCTGATCCTCATGGCTGGACAACAAGCAGAATTCCAGGTCGGGTTTCATCCAAAGGTGGCTCAGAAGTTTGAGGCCTGCTTGAAGTTAATGGTAAAGGATAACCAGTATGATCAGACAGTGGTGCAGCTTGTGGGTGAGGGTTACCATGACATCATCATCCTGGACAACATTGGCAGCAAAGTTCAGCAGGACAGCATTGAAAGTAAATGCAAGTTAATAGTGTGATTTTTGCTTCATTCTAAAGCATGATTAAAATAAAAATTGTACCATTTATTTTATGGATATTTTTGGTTTCAGTACCCACTGTTGGTAATTATGGCAATTATCCCTTCTTAATTCTTTCCTCAGGTATGTCTGACCTTCTGAATTTTGGAGACTGTCACGTGGGCCGCACTTACCAAGAAACTTTCACCATGACAAACCCAAGCAGCTCCAAGGTGCTGCGCTTTGAATGGCTTCCCAGTGGCCCACAGCTGAGCTTTTCTCCACAAGTTGGTCACTTGCATGCTGATTGCTCCAAAGTTGTGACAGTGAACTTCTACTCAGAGGAGCCCATTGTGCTGAACGTTCAAACAATAAAATGTAAACTCAGCGGTATTACCTTTCAGCAGCCTGTAGACCAGGTCCCAGACTGGGATGACTGTCATAGGACTGTTAAATGGATGGATGTAGAAAAGTCGCCACAACAACCAGCCAAACGGAAGGTGCGTTTCATAGAATCAGTGATAGAGATGACAGTAGCACAAATTAGAATAATGCAAATCCTGTGGTGCATCTATTAATATAAAAAGATAGCACATTTGATCTGTTTACTGGGGGTACTTCATTTAATATAATTATATTCATTTATATTAATTTTGATATAAAGTCACATTGTGAGATAAAAAAGTCACAAGAATAAAAGCTGCAATTGTTAAGATATGAAGAAAAATAAAGTGGCAATTGTTAGGTATATAGTAGCAATTGGGAGATATGATGTGGCAGTTATTAAATATGAATTCGCAATTGCAAGATACTCTATGAAGTCGCAACTGAGAGATATACTGTGAAGTGGTAGGTATTAAATATAAAGTCACAAGTGCGAAATATAAAGTTGCAATTACTATAAAATAGGGCTGCCCTCGACTAAAAAAATTTCTGGTCGACTAGTAGTCGTTCATTTAAAGCATTATTCAACTAATCATGTTTATTAATAAACATAAATATGAGCCTTTAACTGCCTACATAGCCTAATAAGCGCTCAAGCGCGCATAAAGCTTGCCACAGCACATCGGCAGAAGTAATAATTATGAATGTGTCAGGGAAAAACAGTAAGGAGGCTGCATTAAAATAAAGTCACAGTTACTAGAAAAGTTAAAATTACCCTGTTTTTTTACAGAGATGGAAACATAAATGTTAAGATATTAAAGGTGTTAAATTAAAACTGACTTCTAATTCTTACTTATAATCTTGTCACTGTGATTAGGTAGTAGCGACAGACCCGGAGCCTCCTCACTCTGTGGTGGAGAACTCCTCAAGAGAGATGGAGCTGATAGTTAGTGCCACATGTGATTACGCCAAATACCAATGTGATACTGGACCCATCCGTTTCAAAGACACAATGCTGTACCAGACCAGAGTCTTTCAGTAAGTTGAAGTGCACTCAAATTCTGTTGAATTTTCAGATTTTCATAAGTGATGTTATGTTTTTTTAGCCTCCAGATGGAGAACAAAGGCAGTGTTAAGCTGGAGTATTCCTGGCAGGTTCTGATGGAGACATATGGAAAGACTGCATGCTTTGAACATGGAGGTAAACCTTCAGCCTTAAAATGTTTGTGGTCTGATCATGTACCACAGAAGTATGTTTTTACATTTTCATTAGATGCAAGTAATCAAAAAACAAAACTGTATTAATATATCTGACGGATCAGGTAGGACTTCCCGCTCGGCTCAAGGGAGTAGGACACCAGAAAGACCAGCGAGCTCTCTGCAGAGTGTGTCCTCTCTACTGCTAGGAGACCCAGAACTTCCTCCCTTCAGTGTTGAATCCGACGTAGGGTTTATCAGCCCCGGAGCGAGTCAAACTTTCCACATCCGGTTCTCCCCTCTGGAAGTGGCTGAGTTTAAGGCCAGTTTGATCTGCAGGTCAGACTCTCAGAGGTGAAATTATTTGCTTATTATGACTGTTTGCTCAGTTCTAAACTTTTTATTTTTCATTTGTAGCATCACTAATCTGAAGGATCAGCAGAGTCCAGTGATCACCGTAAGTGGTCGCAGTTTGCTGCCATACTGTCATTTCCACCTAAAGGATTCAGACTACCTCACTGGAAACAGGCGGAACCCTGAGCCCCACAGTCCCCTCACTGTGGACCCCAATACCAGGGTTATAGAGTTCACCTCAGTGGGTATTGGCACGTCTGTCCGCAGGTAAAACATTTAATTTAATAGTTCTGACTTTGATTGAAGTCACGTTGTTTATATTACAAACAAATATAATATGCATATATGTATATTTCTAAATACTATCCTATATTATATACACTTAAATTATACATACTTATAAATATATTATACATATACTGTAGTGTGCATGTATTTGATCATACTTACTAGTTAAGTATACTGTAATATTGTAAAATGCTATTCAAACGAACTGTTTTGAGTTTTAATATATTTTCAAATGTCATTTATTCCTGTGGTGACAGCTGTCACTTGATCCTAACAGTATACATTCTGTGTACTATATATAAACAGGACATGGGTGATTTATTATTGCATAACACAAATAATGAATGCATTATTTTCTCTCAGGGAATTTGGTGTTATTAATCCCACAAACAAGCCATACTCTTTCATCTGGAGATGTGAGGACTTGGGCAAATCTTCTTTCAGCTGCCTTACACCAAACGAGTCCATTCAGCCAGGGAAAGAAGTGAAGGTGTTTTGTTTGAGATTTTAACAAATCATGCAGCAAATATTCTTCTTTTCAGACATGAATCGATATTACATTTTAATCTCTGTTTTCAGGTCTCATTTGAGTACCAGGTTCTCAACCTAGATTTAGTGGAATCCTTCTGGACCTTCTTAATCCCTGAGCACAACTTGTCTTTGCCCTTTCTGCTGGTGGGCACTGCTAATGAGCCTGTTGTCTATATTGATCGAGCCCACCTCAATCTGGGCAGTTTGCTACTAGGTGAGGTTTCAATAAAATGCTCGATTCTACCAACCATGTTAAAAGAATAGTTCACCCAAAAATAAACTTTCTGTCATCATTTACTCAACCTCATGCTGTTCCAAACCTTGTATTGGTTTCATTCTTCTGTGGAACACAACAGAAGTTATTTTAATGAGTGTTTCTGCCGTTTTTGACCATACAATGAACAACATAGGATCCTATTGACTTTCAATGTATGGACAAAAGGCACTGAGACTTTATGCAAATTATGACAGCGAGGAACTGGTTTAGATATAAAGAAAATTGAAAAGTGTAATTTTTTTAATGATTTTATTGGTTACGTATGCCAGTCTTTTCAGCAGGAGTGTCCATG